>NC_135499.1:174288988-174494369 GCF_052857255.1 Amblyomma americanum
CTGAAGAGCACATCACTGGCTGTTCTCCAAGTAGGCTTTGAAACAATTACCCCCTGTCGTGAAACGCGCTCCCCGAAATGACTTTTCGTCCATTCACGCGCACCTGCTTGAGCGGGTTGTTGGTCCAAAAAAGCCACGAGAAACACAGTCACTCCAACCGTGAATTTCTGCTCCGCAATTCTTTTCCAAACAATCCCCTTTGCTCGTGTCACAAGAGGTTTCTGCCCGCGTGTGGGTTTCGTGTTCTCAAAGCTTCTGTGACCAGGCACGCGAGGAAATTGAGTTTCGTCAAAAGAAGAAAAAAATGGCTGGCAGTTTAGCATTGCTAAACCCAAAACATTGTGCGCAAGTGCAGCTTCTTGCAGGTGGTCACGACCGCTACGTATCTGAAAGCGCGATTGAGGTGTCCACTGACCCAGAGAGCCAGTTATGCGCGTCTTCAACTTTTTCGTCGTCAGTGCCAATCTACTCAATGTACGCCGGCGGTCTATGCTCCAGTTCCGCGTTTCTGCAGCACTGTTGACAACGCTAACGCGTATTGCTCAGGCGCCGAGCTGCCACAACGTTGTCCACGCCATCGCATGCAGCGCACATCTCTCTGTCACTACTGCCACGTAGCTCAAAGCGCGAATGTTAGTTTATTAGTAGTATTAATTGATGAAGAAGACGATATGCTATGCACAGCGCGAGAGTGTGTTGCAGTTTAACCCGATACGCAATCGGCTGCGGAGATAGTCTAGTGTTCTCGCGCAGTGGCCAGCGAAGCTGATTTGTTCGCCCCGCCGCGGGTTCAAATCCCAATCGCGCCAGTACTAGTTTTATATTTTTACGGTTTGCCTAACGGTGCCCTCAAGGTCAAGCTCACCGGTTTGACCGCGTGAAGTAGTGCTTTCGAGCTGGTGTGAGGCAGGAGGCAGGAAGGAGGGAAGGCGGACATCACAATAACGGCACAGCGAGCAGTCAGCGAGGAGGAGCACAAACCTGTCGTGCAGCTTCTTGGCGAAGCCGAAGTCTGTGATCTTGAGGTGTCCCTCACGGTCCAGCAGGAGGTTCTCGGGCTTCAGGTCCCGGTAGACGATGTGCATCCGGTGCAGGTACTCCAGGGCCAGCACGATCTCGGCCGCATAGAAGGCGCCCGTGGCCGACGTGAACCGGCCCGCGTTCCGCAGGTAGGTGAACAGTTCGCCGCCCGACACGTACTCGAACAGCATGTACAGGCACGTCGCGTCGTGGTGCGTCCACGACCTGAGCACAGGGGAAACAGGAGATGCATCTGAGAACTGGACAGATCAACCCGATGGTTGAGTAGAAAGGGAGAAAGCTTTTTTGGCGCCCACATGCCAAGTTTATTATCTTTCTTTTTTTTTGCGAACTGATTGAGAGTGAGGACGAATGCATGTGTTAGTAAATAAGAAATGTTTATAAATGAATTGGTTCTAGGGAAAACAAACGCGCAGTAACTGTCTCACACTCGGTGCGCACATCAACAGTAGCGTAGTAGAAGTGATAAAGAAGGAAGTGAAAGAAGAAAAAGAGAAAAAAGCGAATGTTGTGGAGGCTCCGAATTAATTTGGACCCACAGGGAGTCTTCATCGTACACTTACAGCGCACAATAGCCAGGTGTATTTAGAATTCCGACTCTACAAAAACGTGGCCGCTGCGTCTGGTATTTGCTCCGGCGTCTTCCAGCTTAGCAGTGGAGCGGCATAACCACTGAGCTACAGAGGCGGACAAAGGTAGCAAATTGTGTAAAGGGTTAGGAAGGGCACGCGCGCTTTTTTTCCAAATTTAGCTCGGGAATGCACTGCGACGGTCGTGTTGTGGCCCGCATGCCTCAAAATGTCAAACGATTAGGCATTACCATGTCGCAAGATTTGCGGCTTGTTCACTGCAAATCTACATTCAACACGACTGGTGTCGCTGTGTCTGGTGATGCGGGTTATTCTCACTGAATACTGCTATATGGTGCACTATGACGACCGCATTCTGCCTTTTCGAGTCTTTAGAAGTGCAATCGGAGCATCCGTATCGCACCAAGGCCACGCTTAGTTGGCCTCCACCTGGCACTGTGGTTTATCAGCTGCGGAACAATCCTGAACGTCGCTCACCGGCCAGCTGTAGAGATACCCCGTGTAGCGTAAAATTGCTGCTTGTTTGTCATTACGCCTTGAGTAGTTTCCTTTGAGGAGCTAGTGCGTTTGCTCTGGCCAGCTCGATACCGACCGCTGATTGGTTGATCCGCTAGCTGTCTTGGTACACGCCCGTGATGGTCAATGGGAAAGACAGCTCGAGAGTTGATGAACACAGCTTGCCGGTGGATGAGCGCAAGCCGGAAACAATATATTTCATATAATAGGGAAGGAAGTCAGAATACGAAAACATGCTTCAGAGCTGGTTAGTTTCGCCTGAGTATAAAAGAAAGCACTCACTTTAAGAAAATAGAACTTGACTGAACGCGAAACGCTAACGAACACGGCTGGCGTTTCCAATGCTCAAATTTCTTCCATTCTTGCTCTTGTATTTTTTGTCTGTATGATGAGCTGAGGTGCAGTCTAATCTGTCGGTTAACGACTTTGTGATCTTGGCATTTGATCACCCGGGACAACGCCGACACGTGTTTATGAAAGCTTAATAGCGAATACACACGAGCGATGACACAAAGATGCTGTACGAAGTTTTTCTGCTCACTGTAAAAGACTCTTTATGATCGAAGTCATTATTAACCATGCTGAGTCCGCCTGCAACAGTGATGAACTCGAACAGGTTTCTTTAGTTCAACGAAAAGATAATGCTGTTGCGGAGAGTTGCGACTGAACAGAAAACTGCCCCCTCAGGTTGGCTTTTTTGCAAGCAGAAATGCCTAACAGAAAAGCCGCCCTTTCAACGCACGCCGTTTCCCAGTTCTCTAAATTTCCTAACGAATTTTTTTTCAACAGACTCCAGCTCCCTCCCAACATTCCTCGCATCCGGTGAATCAATAGAATCGGAACTACACGCCAGGTTGTAACCAGACCACGCTTGGCCGCGCACATTCCTTGCACATAGAGTATACCGTCTTCGACGAGATCAAGTAACACCGAATACGACGCAGACAGTCATCGGAGATGAGTTATGATGCCGGTCTGATACACCCACGTCGGCGCCATGACGCTCTTTATGTTAGCCCAGTACAGTGCAGAAGCAGATAGCCTCCGCCCCCTCCAACCCCTCATCGCCCCCCCCCCCCCCCCCGACACACACGTACACAAACACACAGCTGCCTCGAGATCGGAGCACGGTCCTTCTCTTTTATTTGAGGCCGCTCACAGGACGAAGCCTCTCAGCTAACCTTCCCACAAGCCCTGGACACACTTCTCCTATGCCACATGCGGTGCATTCAAACTCGGCTTAAACTAATCTCCCTCTTTTTCCTCTATGAGCGCGCGTGCGCAGGCGCTCGCTTCCTCTCTGCGTCTGTCGCCGAAGCACGTGCATCCTCCGCTTTGTCGGCTTCACCCTTCTAAGTCTCATAAAGTGGGAATGATAAAATATATCCAATATCTATCCAGCGTTCACAACTTCAACAAGAACAAAAAGAAAAAAAGACGAGAGAGAAAGCTTAAAAGCACAGCGCAGCGGCTTATGTTTTTCTTTCTCTGCACTAGCTCTTCTTTCTCGCATCTGTTCTTTTCTTGTTTTTTAAACACGGGTCCCTTCTTTCCAGGAGTGGAGTTAAGCCCGGTCAACGGCTGGGCTTTCAACGCGATTGGAAGAAGAGCGCGTGCTTCGATCACTGTCCCAAGTGGCGGGGCATATATCCCGCTGAGAAAAACGTTCCACTCTCCGGAAGATTGACCCGCTCGCACTTTGCGCTGCTACTTCGTTCCGCTGCTGCTGTTGCTGTCGCATTTCCGGGTTTCCAAAGGCCGAGCAATTTTTTTTTTCCATTCGGCGAAGAACCGCTGACAAAACAAGCAGTCGCCGAGGGACGCGCGAACTACTACTGCTGCGTTTCGCGAACCGACTTCACGTGCGATACGAGAAAAGCGAGTCGTTTATCCTATTAAAACAAAAAAAAAAAGAAAAATACTCGCGACACGTGGCGCACCGGCTTGAGCTGCCTTCAGGCAAAGATGTCTTCATTCACGCATGCTCTTCGAGCCGGAGCTCGTTTTTATTGAAAACAAGGCTGCGTTCGATGCTTTTGGCTCCCACGCGTTCCTGGGAAGCTTGTATAAGCGGGTGTGTGTGTGTGCGTGTTTGTCTGTGCCTAAACACTAGAGCCAAGAAAATAATGCGCAGTATTGCGCGCGCACACGCACGCACGCACGCACGCACGCACACGCGAGGGGACTGGTCACACGGGAAAGGAGACAAAGCATGTTTTTAGCTAGAGAACTACCCTGCGGAAACAAAAGCATTCACAACGTTGACTTAGAGTGAAGAAGAAAGCGATGGGAAGAAAAAAACTGCAGCGTGAACTGCGCGCCTGGCAAGGGATCCTTAAGAAATGAACTTATGAACAGCGGAGTGAACAGTCGTTTTTTATAAGTTTTGCTGAACAGACTCGCCACTGTAGCCTAGCTGGGGCGCACCAAATGGTGGTAAATTATGTACTGACATAAACAGTCTTACATTTTGGAAAGAAATTTGCAGGAAAAGCTTGCGGAGGGAGAAAATCGGCGACAGAAAAGGAGAATCTGTTTACAGTGACTGTGCTGACGACTGCGTTAACAAGGTTTCTTGCGTTTGCGAACTTGAGGCTGAAGACTCATTATCGCTAGCCCCAGCCAGCATTCTCGAAGCTGTTCGTAATTACGAAGTTGGTTCCTGACTGTCCAGTGCCTCGATTGTAGACCCGTTGCCTCTTGCGGTTAGCGAGCACACGGGCGCTCCCTGATGAAAAAGTGCTCCCTGGCCATCACCTAGTGTGCTCATTATACTGACTGTTCACTGGACTGCTGTGTCCACCTGGCACAAGCATGTCGGAAGTGGTAGCGCCGGGTTCACGCAGCAGTCCATCGACCAATATGGTGACGCCCAGGTTGGAAAGGTGTACCCTACAGTGCATATGCCGCTTGTGTCTTTCGAAGCTGGGCGCACTTTTAAGCACATGCCATGCAACTTTCGCTAGGAGAACGCCCAAATGGCCGCTGCTGCCCTGAAGAGAGCCCCGAATGTGGAGAGCCGGAGTTGTTGACTCACATGCGGATGATGAACGGGTGCTGAACTTGGCGCAGGATGGCCTTCTCGTTCTTGACGTGTTCGACCTGCTTGAGCCGGATGACGTCCGAGATCTCCAGGATCTTCATGGCGTGGAAGGCACCGCTTTGGTCGCGGCACAGGCAGACGCGCCCAAACGTGCCGGTGCCTGCGGAAAGGAAAAAAAAATGGAAGAGGCACGTTGTAAATCAATATACGACAGTGTTATTCGTGCACGGCCGCTTTCAGCCCTGCTCCGTCTCATTAGCACAACACCACGGCTCAACGTTCAAAACACGTTCACACACACGCACGCACGCACATACACGCACAGCGCACTTGCGACGAGAGACTTGAAACATCTGTTCTTGACAGACAAGCGATACACTGGCGCCTGCAGTTGACTGTGGAGGACATACTTTAAATTTTGTGTTAAGGTAACCAAGCACCACCCAAACGGGTGCTATAAAAACGTCGTTGTCCACTATACGAAATATACCCGTGCAGCGCTGCCGCCAAAGCGTTTAGTGCTTAAGGCAGCGAGAAATATAATTTATTGCATGCAATAAAAGCGTTACAAATCAGGTTTCGGCGGATGCGGTCACGTGCTGGAGCCTCTGGAAGGCATGGCTTAATGGCGCCAGCTCCCTCCCTAACCTTAATCGAGGCCTCCCACTGGCGCCGACTCCAGACCCGAACTGCTCCCTACCCTATTCTCCTTCATGCCCGCTACCCCGGTCAATTCCTTTCTTCTTGTAAGCTCTGCGAAAACCGGGAGACTCCCTAATGTCCTCCTCACATGTCCTGCCATCCCACACCCTCCATCCCCCACCACGGCGAGAGTCATACTGGGAGACTGTCCAGGCCAGCTCCGCTGCTGCTGACCAGCGCCGGAAAATTACCGACGCCCTGAAGCGGATAGCCCTCCAAGGGCTGTCCTTTGACCCGTAAGGGTTGCCTCGTGCCATCTTGGGGGTTTGCTCCCCTCTGTATTGCTTGGCAATAAATGTTTTCACCACCACCGATGGCGAACGGACTAAACTTTGTTTTCTCAAATATAAATTGAAACAGGTACGTCCTGCAACTAAGCGTTTAGCTTATACTTGAATTATTAGAACCAAATTGGAATATGCCTGTACAGTGTTCGACTCATTCACTGAAACCAATATTCAGGCATTAGGTGTGACTTAAAGAAACAGCTGTTCAGTTTATTTTATATAAATTCAGCACTACCGATTCCCCAAGCTTTAATGAATGATAATGACATGCAGATATTGGAATTCATCTTTAAGCAGCGCGAAACACAGGACAAAAGGAAGAAACACGAGACGACACGAGTGCTATTTCAAACTTGACGCAAGCTTTTCAGACTAAAACTTCGCTTTTTGCAGAAGAACAAAAAGTTAACAAAGTGCCCGGACGCGTACATAAAATTACTAGTCGCGCGATTAATCAGATATAATCATGCGCATTCGCTAACCCCTTTTCGCGCCAGAATCGACATGCTTAAATATTTTTTTTTTTCATCCCACAATAACAGAGTGGAACCAGCTCCCATTGATTTTTTTTTAAGGAGCACTGATAGCATTACCACTTTTTAACGAGCACTGTTTTGAATGCACCCATGCATAGCCCTTTGATTCTATTTTTGCTCGGTACGCTAAATGTCTTGCTTTCCTTCATATTTTATTTCCCCTCCTGCTTGGGAATATCAAGGCTTGCAGAATTGGATAAAAAATAAAGGAACTAAATGAACACATCACTCGGAAGAACGGAGTTGCGATGACCGTCAGAGAGGTGTTTATTCGAGGAACGGTAACGGCGCACATTACCGGCCTCGGCTTCTCAGCTCAACGTAAAGTTCTTTGCCCCTCATCCTGGCCACTCAAAGCCAAAAAATCAAGCTGATTATCGTGTACACGCCTGGGATAACCAGTCTAAGGAATAGTTTGTATTTTGCATGCGTATGTTCAGCACTCTTTCATTGTCTCAGCACGTAGTCCTGCATAACTATCCTCTAAACTGTGATAAAATGAAGACGCGACGAAATATGTGTCGTACAGTTGCCAAAACTAATGCGCAAGTGAAAAATTCGCACGGTCTTGCATCTTGGCGCTCGAATAACTCCAACAGAATAAGAGAAAACAGCACAGGACACTGTTGCACACATCGGTTGCGCATCGTTATTGTGCTGTTTTATCCTTATATCTGTCGAAGTTTCTCGAGTAGCGAGAAGATGCAAGACCATGGGAATAACCATCCAGCCCATTTCCAAACTTTATTCATTAAAAAACTAGGCCATAATGTACTATTCAGTAGAATCGGCACCAAATGATACGCAAACAGCACACCTGAAACGTGAACAGCAAAATGAGATCGTCACAGTCGAGTGAGTCTGTATATTAGCGCGGTTGACCTGAGAGGCGCGAAGGCCGCTCTTCGGAAGTAGAAACAGAACTCCGCTTGTATTTCCTGTCCTGCAGCTAACTTTCCCCTTTTTGCATTCGCATTTAAGACCTCCTGTATTCGCGTATCATTTGACCTTAACGGCACATCACTTCCACACAAAGAACAACGCTTCTGGCGACGCAGCGTCTGCGTACAGCTGCCTAGCTCAAGGCGACGTACACATATCGCCCGAGCATCTGACTCTCAAGCGAGAAAGATGAAAAATTAATTAATTAAGCATTACAGTCATTTTCTAAAGTGCATGCTTGTTTCGTTATTAATGTGTACACAGCTATGTGAAACCTTTCATCCCTTCTGTACTCTTCATTTTTACGAATTAGATCCGCTCCCTTGCCACAGCTAGAACCTGCCCTTGGGGTGTATAGGGTGGCGGTAATACGCATACGACAACAAAAAGCATTATTTATGAACCTAATTCGTTCGTCTGTACACGCTTGCAGTGTCGTTAGAAGGAAAAAACCGCATTCACTCACCACACACCGCACCGAAATTAACAAGAGCTAAGTCTTGTTTGTACCTTATACACATATAGTAAGGTACAGTATTTCAGGTTTATAGCACAGTCAGTAACCGGGGAAAAATCGGTTATAGAAGCAAAAAGAAAAAAAATGACACAGATGCTCACCGCGTGCGCCCGCGAGGGTGCGCTGCAGCGATGTCATAAACGTGCGCAGGGAGGGGGGGGCGGGCGAGTCTTACAAAAGCGCTCGCGTTCGGTTTCAGAGATGCGGGCTTGGAACAGCGCCGCGCAATTTCGGAATCGCGAAACCAAATTCCCTGCGAGGATACACAGTGACACAGAACTCCTGCCATAAATTTCCACGAATAACTTTCACAGAGAGCATAAACGACGAGCGAGGTCCCGCATACAGCGCAGGCACGGAACATGAAAAAAAATAAACAAAACAAAGCGGAGACGCGTATATTTTTTAAAGTATCGCATTCCGCTCTCTTCACTATTTCCACATTGCTGGCTCTATCCTCTGTAAGGTATTCGTATTTTTTGTTTTCCACGTTCCCAACTTGTCTCCTCCTCTGAGGTGTCTGAAACTGAAAGCATCTAAAACAAAGACCGAAAAAAGAAAAACAAAGTCGAGCACCCTCGATTCGACGTCATGCGCGACTGGGTTCGAATCAAAGAGCCTTTCGTCGTTTCGCTGCGCTCTGCATGGGTTGCAGAAAGGGAGCGGAATAGTAAGCGCCGTCGTTTCGCGATTCCAATCGGCCCTGGCTCCCTCCATTCGAGTGAATCCTAAAGGCAGCAACCCTTTGTTTTCAAGCGTGCGCGCTGTGCATCTAGACGACCGCATTACGCTGGCGTACATGTGTACGCGGTTGAAACTCGAAATTTCCTGTACCCAACTGGCAGGTTTTATGTGCGCGTTGTGCTTTGTGCGTTTCGAAGGCTCTTCGTGTGTCGAAGTGGGATGTTGTACACGACGCCCTGCTCTGTGGCGATACATTAATCTTCGAGGCGGCACAAACCACTTTCGCGGTGCATTACCGGTGTAAAAGGACGCCTGGCTGGAGCACTGAAACCAATGCGTACAATCAATAAAAAGCATAAACAAGATAATCGTGCCTGCTGGAGCGCCGCGCGCCAATGGACAAAAGGAAAAAAATTCTGGGGATAAAATACCGCTATGCAGACTCTACTAGAGGAACAGAATGAAAAGGAAGATGCGAGAAAAAGAAATTAGGTTTTATTAAATGCGGCGATGCAAGGCCTAATGAATTGAGCTCGCTTCGAAGCTTCCCAAACATAAACAAAGCTTTCCCTATTGAAAAACATTGTTTTTTCAGGTGTGTAAGAGAGCGAGAACTTAGGTTCCGGAAAGCATTTATAAAGCGAACACCTTCAATCCAGAGCGAGCCTAGGGGTAAAGTAAATTATGACGAACACCGACCGAAGCAAGTCAGTAAATCTAGGTGTGTAAGCGAGCTTTTAGTTCTCCCACGATGCAATGCATAATCCACGCACTTACACCTAGCATGCAGAAAAAAAAAACATTTTCTATACAGTAGTCTCGCACGACATACGTTCGGTGCAAAAAAGAAACAAAAATACAGAAAATGCTGCCTCCTTCTGGCACGAAGACTAAGCCACAGCCTACCACACCGTTTTCAGCACTGAAAGAATGGAAATACGCTCAAAATAAGTTCTTGCTAAGCGCGTATATCAGATTGGGCGTTAATAAATGAACGCGGCCAACAAAAGCTACGTATGTACAGGTCTTCGAGCGGATGATATAAAGGATCGATAGGAGGAAACAAAAGACCAGGCTGCACGCCGTTCTTTCCTAATGCTCTGTTTCTTAAACGTCCGGCCCGGGGCGCGTTCGTCACGGATCCGCGCGGCATGTCGCACGGCTGCGGGTGGAAGTGGGGGGGGGGGGGGGGGGGGGGGGGGGGGCTGTTCGCGGTGACACGCCATCGAGCGGAGAGCTTCCACACGCGATACGGCGTGCCGTCGCGACGTGCGTGGCAGGTCAGGCGCGTGACCGCCTCCTCCTTCGCGCCGGACCAGATGCAGTGGCCCAATTAGACGTCGCCCTTTGATGTCACTGGCTGTCGCCTAATCTGACGGCGTACGCGTCTCGCCGAACCCGAAACACCTAGCTCCCTCCTCCCCAGGTCATCTCTTTCTGTGTTACCTTCTCAACTCTCTTGACAGGTGCAATTTCATGGATCGACAACGGTAGCGCGGAGCGTCGTTATTACGCTATTCGCGCCCATCGCTTCTCGATGAAGACGCAACGGACGTATCTACTAGCAAAAACATGCGGAATCGGAATTTTTTATACTCCAGTAGGTAGACCAAAGTTCGTCACCACAGGCTGGCCCGGCTCTAGGAAACACAGTACAGAGAAGAAGCAAGAAGGTTTGGCGTGCTCAGGTATACAACTAAATTTTGTTCAGAGAAAAAAAAAAGCATGATATACATCCCAGCAGTAACAAATAAACACATGCCCAAAAGAATTTTAACAACTGCAGTCGCGTTAGTGACGACCTTCACATGGCGTTAAGAAACCGTTACTCGTTATCAGCAAGCGTTACAGATGAATGGCTAACAGAGTTACTGATTTTGTGACTAAGTATGCCTCCATCACATGTTGGAGCTTCACAGCGACTCCCACGTCACTACCGCGAAGCCCATGTAACACGAAATCACTCAGAAGGGCTCTCTGCGGGTAGCGGAGCCGTGGCCGCAAGTGAGCTTTAGAAAGGTGGGCTTCTGTGAAAAGTATGAAGCTTGCCTCATCTATGCTACAGCGACCTTTGTAAGCATTCTCTTTGTCGAATAGCGTTAAGCGGAAGCGTGCATCCCCAACTGTAAGAACAGTAAGCCGCATGCTTGATCGCTCCGTTTGATATAATTCGAGCGTTTGCAAAACCAAGCCGCTCAATGCCGATGAACTCAGCTCCGAACAGAAACGAACACTGCCATCCCTTCCTCCCCTTTTCCGTCATTCTTCTTCGTCACTTCACATAGATGACGTCACGGGAGGTCATTGTCTGTTTACGCGGGACATCGGTAAAGAAAACAGAAGCAACATCTAACCAACCCCGCGCCGCTAACTCTCGCACGGGGAAATTTCTCTCTACTTTTTCGTTCCCGCAAGAGTCTCTCTCTTTTTTTCTTTGCATTTATTGTTTGTTTCCTCGCGTTCGGTTCCTCGTCGTCGCCGCGCCGAATACGAGTGGTGAAGAAAATAGGAAACGCTGACAGAGCGGCTCTAAAACGGTGCTGGCTCCGGCACCAATTCGTTTGCCGGCGCTGTAAAACAAAGAGACAAGCGCCGCAGACACCACCTTGACACCTTGCGCAGTTCCTTGGCCCCTGGGCGCGAGCATCGAAGCTCACGGCCGCGCTCAAAACAACAGTCACGTAAACAGCGCTTAGAAGAAGGCTCTCTCTTAGCCGCACCTTTTTCCTCCGCACCATCTCGCCTTCTCTCAACTTCGTGTTGGAAAACATCCCCGAAACAAACGCTGTTTGGGTGGGTCTCTAAAAAGTTAATATGCAGCAGTATTCCCTGTTCGCTGCTACCAGCGCGGTCGAAGAGCTGAAGGAGTTGATTCTATACCATGTTTGGGTTCATCGTCTGACAAACCAGCGCCTCCTTAATACTTGAGACGAGGTGTGTACACACAGCGAGGCCTGCGGCTGCAGCGGCCCCTAAGTGCTGACGCTATTGTTGTACACATTACGTACGCACATGTTTAGGAGACAACTGTGATGCCAACGTCAAACAAATAAATGCCACGAAAGACGCTGGACCGAAGCAAACCTGACCGTGTTTGGGACAGAAGGAATGAGATAAATGCATCAGACTTTTTTTCTTTTCAGTTCCAATGCTTTCGCTTTCATACATATATTTCTAATCGGCGCCTTGCATAGCTGTTCCCCAGCACGCGCGCTTTTAATTTTATATTTCCTTTAACGCTTAAGAAAACCTGCAGTATATATCGCCGTCAAGAGCAGACGAATGCATGTCATGTACTTCAGGAAAGGAATTGTGTATTCTAGGATGGCTCATAGATGGTGGCAGCAGCACTCGAGTACTGAAGAGCCTCCGTTCAAGATCCCCATGTGGTGGAAATTACTTCGGAGCGCTCCACTACGGCACCTCTTTCTCTCTTTCGCCGTTCGCTCCCACCTTCCTTACTTCCCATAAGGCACGGTTGACACGTCCACCGAGAAGCGAGACATTTACCGGGTCATTTGATTTCCTTAAAACTAAAATTTCAAATTTTTCTCCGCCATCAACGACTTTTCTTAGCTTTTCTTAGCGAGGATAGCGCGCCCGGCGACCTTCAGCACCATTTTTTTGCTTTATTTTTTGTGTCTGGCGACTCGAGCGCCTAGCTCTCCCCACGTGCCGAAGAAGAGGACTGGCGCAAGCCCTCGCCTCGGACGTTCGCCTCGGCCTGACGCCGCCGGCGCTACGTCGACCAGCACGTCAACGCCACTGCAAGAAACGTGGTTGCGGTCGTACAGCAGAACCTCAAGTGGTCCAAATTGGTCCGAAATCTTCCACTACGACACTTGATTCGTTCTCTTTTTTTATCCCATTCCTCATGACGCGTTTGAAGTGTGTACCCTGAGAAGTGAGACACTTACTGCTCCTTTACTTTCCTAAACTTCAATTTTCCTCTTAACGGCTTTCGCAAACGTTTGCCCTGCGGAACGAAGGAGTGAAAGATGGTGAAGGCGACGGAATCCAAAGCACTGCACGAAATCATACCAGCTGAGCACGAATCGCGAGGGGACGCGGCGATTGCCGAGTGGTCTAACGCAGCGGGAAGCAGAGCTGATCTGTTTGCGCCGCCAGTGACTCGAAACCCGCTCAGGCCTTTAAGTATGGCTAGTTTTTTCTGTGCTCCCTCCCATTCGGACGGAAATGTTCGGAGTACATCGGATAAGTTCGAGTTCATGTTCATCTCCTGGTTCGTCTCCATGTTTTCCTCCAACTTCGGACAATGTCCTCCCGAGTTGCCAAAAATGAGAGCAAAACTAATTACTGTTCACTTCTCGCTGCCGCTCCTATTCCAGAGCGCGAGGAAGCTTTATAACAACCACCCGCTACACTGGCTAGCTGTGTCGCAAATGTCATGGAAAGGATGGTGCTTACACGCATTGAGTGGTGCCCGGAATACCACCAAATGTACCCAGCTGTAATGTTGGGTTTCAACGCGGCCGCTCGTCTATTAACAACACCGTGATTGGCCTCGTGTCCTTCGTCCAACACAAGGACATTTGAAGCGCTTTACAACGGTGTTGTTCCTGAATATCGAAGGCGCAAAGGACAACGTAACTCACCAGGACATTTTCGGCGCTCTGGAAGCTGCGGATCTAACTTTTTGATCGCGTGTTCTGCTGAGTACGGAATTATTTATTCAATAAATCGCTCTTCTAGCTGACTGAGGACAAACGTCTTCTAATTTCACTTCGAATAGACAGTCGGTCCAACCCTTAACCTATGCAGATGAACTCTGTATCTGAGCATGCAGAGTTACGCGCCACAATTTCGAGCGGAGGCGTCAAAAGGCGGCAAGTACTTTTTCGTTCTACCGTTGTCTGCAAGGCCTGGAGATTTACATCGAAAAGTGTCCCGTTGTTGCCCTCATACGCAAGAGCCTGTCGAATGACACCGGATATATAAATGGCAAAACGATACCCTAAGAAAGAAGCCATCGATTACTTGGAGCAACCATCGATCTATCATTAAGGCCCCCCTATCTCGTGCATCAAAAGGAAACTGACAGCGATTGTTCACGTTCTCTCCTTTCTCGAATATGAAGGTCCTCGGCCAGTGCTGCGGCGATCGTCGGCGGTGAAGGCCTGCAAGGCAGTGCTTCGTTCCTTGAGGACGCCGCGCCCCCGCGACAGGCTACGGCTTTGCCGCAAACTAATTGCTTACTGACCTCATTCTAACCTTAGCTCCCTTTTCTCCTTCACCTTTACATCCCCTCATCCCTTCTCCCTGCGAAGGATAGCAAAACGGTTTCTTCTGCTGCTTAACCTCCCCGCCTTTCCCTCTCCAATTCCTCCTCCAGTGACTTTTGCTCGTCCATAACTAGGCACAGCGTCACGGCAATAATGTTAATAAACGACGCATAGTTCTCGCCTCCTTTCTGAGTATTCTCGCATTCCTGCATGTTTAATGCTTCGAGGATATCGCGTAGGAAAAATTTGGCGGAACCTTCTGTCCTGAATTTATTCCACTGAATGCTGTTGTTCCTGACCATACTGTTCCCGTCGTGATTAGCACGTGATCACATCCACACACCACGAATGATAAATGCACGGAAACTACTAGAAAAAAAAAAGGATTGCGATTACTGCTCTGCATGTGCGTCGCCAGGGGTTTTAAGAACATATTACCAGACACGGGGAAGTGAGCCAGCCGGTTATAATAAGGTGGGCGTCGTGAACAACGACGCTTCTTGTTTTTAACTTTTTCTCCCGCGCTTTTTTCACGAAGAAGCCTTGTGTCACGTTCAATACTTCTTTTTTTAACAAGTTCACTTTCAGGCCTTCAAGGCCGATGCTCTGTAGTGCTTCGTACGAGTGGAATTGTTATTTCAAGAATTACCTTTTGCAAAATAAAACACTCCGATACCAGCATCACGTATGCACGCCAGCCCGTATATACGCACCGATAACTGATCCAAGGCACTTTAAATATGCCGAGATTCGCAAGTGCCCCGCCACAACAAGAAATTACAATGTCGCCTTGTCCCTGCAACAACGAACAAAGGCCTTGCATGCCGTTACGCAAGGGGACCACGGTATCACAAGGACGACGCTATCGAGAATTTTTACATAAGGCGCCGTCGTGCGCTCTTGTATTACAGCAGGCCGACAGCGCAGACCGAAGCGTCTTCCAGTCGCTTTAATGGAGAGCCAACGACCACGTTTCATCTCGGCGCCATCGGTTAGACGATGCGTTCAAATTCATCTCGTCCTCCTCCTCGGGAAAACAAAAGGAGCCGTCCCGACTAGGACAAAACCGAACCTCCGCCGTATGAAAATCGATGCGCACGGTACTGGGCAGAGGAGAGGGGGAGGTGGGCTGAGTGGGGAGGGTCGCGGCGCGTCGCAGCTAGTCAGCGTGGCGCGCGCTCAAGCCCGGCGTCGCCTCCGACAACTCTGGCTTGGGTTCAAAGGGCGCCTGACTCCGCTCCCCTCTCTCCCCTTCTCAGTTCCGACGAGGCAGGGGGGGGGGGGGGGGGGGGGGGGGGTGTCTCGGCAGGGAGCAGCCAGCCATTAATCACGCCTCGGCGGTGCTCTCCCCTCTACCCAACGCAATGCGCGCAGTTCTTCTTCGGCCGGAGAGCGTGAGTCGTGACCCGTTTAGCCTCGCGCCAAAGAAAGACGTCTCAAGGCGCCTTCGCTGGCGGCTCTCTGGACGCCGACGCGAGCGCGCGGCGGGCCGCCTCTCGTGGTAAGGAGCATCACTGCAGACAGCGCGAGTCTGGAGTGGCTGCAGTCGTTCGTTAACCGGAGCGTCTCTTTCGCACAGCCGGTTATGCACGCGTGCGGCGCGGCTCAGAAGGAGACGGTGTTCAGCCGGATCGGTGTGACTGGTGCGCTATGTGTTTCAAAGCGGCGGACGGGTGGCATTCAGGAAATCCGACGACCAAACAGCTCTGAGTTACAATTGATTGCTGTCAACGGAGGGGAAAAAATGGGGTTGTGGTTAAGGCAGTGTAAATCTATATTCATATACAACCGGTGCACAACTAAAATGCAATGAGGTTGTCAGTCGCTAACGTCTCTTGAAGCGCAGAGAGGCAAGCCGACGGTAATGCTTTGAGGTCACTGTGGGCCACAAACGGTCACACACTGAACAAATTTATAACAAAAGTCCGGGAATGCTTGTGAAACGCGTTCACTAGGCTCGTTAGGGTTCCTCTTCCTTTAGATGCCTCGTTGCTTCTCCTTGTGAGACAGGCAGTACGGGGTCTTGACGCCTCATCCTTTCTACTGCAGCTCCGGCGGCACGCGCTTAAGAGTCTTGACGGCGACGCCTAGTGGCATCGCATTCTGCGCTACACGAAGCACGGAGTCTTGGCGGACTCGCTCCTTTCCGCGCACAGAGCAGTGGCGAAGAGAAAGACGAACAGGCTCACGCTCCCGGCTGTCTGGCGACGACCAATGGGTGTAGCGCCTTCTCCCCTCCCCTACCCGCCTCTCACTCCTTCGTCCCCAGCCGCGTTCCTCCACTTTCGCTATCCCCCTCTCTCCCGACTGCAACCCTGCAAGCAACGACTACGATGGCGGAAGTTGCAGCACTTGCATTTGTCGCTGTAACAACTGACAGACAAAAAAGGTAACGAGGTCGGCCTGAGAAAGTGTTCTTTAGTCAGTTACTTCGAATGGGAAATAACGAGCAGGAGAGAAAAGGATGGATGAAAGGCACTGAGGAGGACAGACTGGAAGAATCCAAGCTTTGGTGCTCAATATGCGCTTATTTTTCCCTGGGGCCTCACTGTTCGCAAAATCCTGCTACCTAACGAACGGGTGCTCGCATTTTGCTTTAAACATTACCTATTATCATGATAATTTTCGTTGTGCGCTAAAGTACCGCCACGATTCTGATGTCTTTGTGTTTTAAATCAAAGAGCTTTCATTCGCGTAAATTATTGCTTCGCCCCAATTATAATTTGATGTGAAGATGATGTTTGGTGCTCACTGAGCCATTCTCGGCGTAGCCGCCTGCGAACTGCAACCTATATTTACTGCCCGAGGGCGCTCCTAAATGTGTGCCGCATGCTTACTTCAAATGGGAGTAGGTTCAGCCTTGAAAGCTGGGGGCCTTCGCGTCTCTACTTCGGGAAGAGCAAATATTTGCGCCCAGTTCCGTATCCTCAAGTAAATATCTCCCGCCCCATCGCGAGACACGTCTCATAGTTGCTATTTCGAGTCCACCCTTCGGTGAGCGCCAAAACGCTTGATTCATTTGTTGTGCTCCCATACTTGCAGCACTCAGCATATGAAATGCGAGACTTCCATTCTCAATTTGAGTCCATCTGCACTGAAGTGAAGCCACAATATATTTTCGAGTGTTTCGTAATAAATATTTCACCAAACCGGTTACTTCCTGCAACCATGTTTGCGCGCAGCTGCAGAGACTATAGGGAACAGGGCGATGAATAAAAAAAGAAAAGACTGCCTCCAACTTATTTCTCTGCTCGTTGCTTCACTTTGACTTCAGGTTTTCTTTTAATTTGATACAACCTTTGTCCGTAAAGTTTCGATGCTTATTTATTTTCTTCTCTAGAAATGATTGCCTAAAACAGATGTTTGTGCGTACGTGTAGTGCCATCGTTTCGGGCTAACCTGAGCTATTTATGTTAACTGCTGTGGTAGCCGCTAGATGGCACTACATGTAGAAAAATATGTTGTCACTAGTCGTCTGCGCATTCTACTGTGAGTGAATGTGGAGAGATGGACGTCCACATCGAACAGCGTGCAAACGTAAAATTATGTGTGAAGCTCGGCAAGACAGCCACACAGACCTATGAGCTCCTTCGTGACGCTTACGACAACAAAACATTATCGCGGGCGCGAGTTTTCGATTGGCACAAGAGGTTCGTTTCGGGCAGAACGTCGGTGGAAGACGACACAAGGGAGGGGCGCCCTTCAACCTCACGGAATGTAAAACAACGTGGCTCGGATCAGGGAAATCGTACAGCAAGACCGCACCATTACAGTCCGCATACTATCAGATGCTCTCGACGTTAGTAAGACAACATGCCACCAAATTTTACGTAAGAACTTGGGGAAACGAAAGCTGAATACCAGGCTTGTGCCGCACTTCCTCAAACAGGACCAGAAGGACACGCGGGCATCAGTGAGCGCTGATTTTGTCTGCGAGGCAGAGAAGGATGCTGCATTTGTCGACAGCATCATTGCAGAAGACGAAACATGGTGTTTTAAATACGATCCTCAAAGAGGCAGAGCGCCAAATGGCGGTCCACAAGCTCTCCAGCGTCGAGAAAGGTGCGGCGACAAAAGACCAAAACAAAGACGATGCTGGAAGTTTTTTTTCGATTCCAGAGGTGTCATACACCACGAGTTCGTCCCACAAGGGCAGATGGTGAATCAGGAGTTTTATATTCGCGTTCTCCAACACATGCGTGTTGGACTGCGACGCCGTCGCCCTGACTTATGGGCATGTGGACAATGGAGCGTTCTCCACGATAACGCAAGGCCGCACACTGCTCTCAGCGTGACAAAATTGCTCGCCAAGCACAGCATTACTGTACTTCCCCATCCGCCATGCTCGCCTGACCTCTCCCCATGCGATTTTTGCCTGTTTCCTCGTGTGAAGAGAGCCCTAAAGGTTCGCTGGATGGGGACCGGAGAGGCCATTCAAGACGCCACGACAAAGGAGCCGACAGCCCTGCCCAAAGAAGCGCTTTCCAACTGTTTCCAAGACCTCAAGAAGCGTTGGAAGCTGTGTGTAGACTGCAATGGAGGCTATTTGGAATGGGTGCTGCACAAATGATTTCAATGTTAAAGGCATTTTTTTAATGAACTCAGTCTCGGAACTTTACGGACAAGGGTTGTACTTCTCACTACCTTATTTTAGAGGACAGAGGATTCGCAAAATCGTTGTGCCCATGAAACAACACACATTTGATTACACCTAGTATCGTTCTGGGTGGCTAAACAACCAATATCGTTTTCGAATACCTGCGTCGCACATTCAACGAGCATGAACGCAACGTTCCTGCAGCCGGCATACCGAACTCGCGTCGTATACGAGTGGCTCAGCTATACGCGGACTGAAGCACCGACTATAAAAGCATTGGCAAAAGAACGGCGTCCGTAAACAAATTGTTATCATCCAGAGCAGGCCACCACGTCTCCGCTGCATGCCAGCGCGAAAACAAAGCGCAGGCCAGGCCGGGCACGAAACCCTTGGCAGCTCCACCTCGCGTGTTCAACGCTGGCGTGGCCCGGGACAGAGCCACTTGTTGCCAGCTGGCCCCGCGCGGACTATTTATACGCCTGTGCAGCCCCCGGCTGTGTTCACGTGACCAGCGCCTGCTGCCTGCGCCCAGAGACCGTTTACCGATCGGGCCGAGAAAGTGGCGTTGATCGCACGCCACGTACGCACGGGGTCATGCCCTGGGCTACTAAACAACACAGGGGATACTTAGGAACGTCTCAGCTGGCGTGGTGCGCACGTAATCCCCCGTAAATCCTCTGTTAATCTGTTAATCCTAGATAATCATGTGGGCACAACTGAGAGGCAATTAGGATACTTGGTGCTGGCTGACCGCGGTAATTAGAGCTAATGCTATCACCGCCGTGCCGCCAACCATGACATGCAACACGTTGTTAGAGAGACGCAACATTGTTATGCCGTTTATGGATCGGCGTTGCTTTTACCAACCACTGTGCTTTCCGGATGGGGATGGCCGACAGTCCTGCCTGTGAGAGCTGCGGTTGTGAGGAGACCATCGCTCATCTTCTCTGTGGGTGCCCTGCATTTGCGAGTGCAAGACATACACTGTGTTGTGCCCTGGACCGGCTCGATCCTCGCCCATTAACAGAGCAAAAGATCCTCGGTCCGTGGCCACAGTAGTCGACTGCCCTCAAGACACACAAGGCACTCTTTGCCTACTTGAGAGCGACTGGATTGAGTGACAAATTGTGACAGCGTTGTGAGTGTGTGTGTGTTATGCCTTTTTCCTCTTCTCTCTTCCTCCTTTTAGCCCCCTAATCCCTCTTCCCCAGTGCAGGGTAGCCAACCGGAACCCCTTTCTGGTTAACATCCCTGTCTTTCCATCCTCCTCTTTATCTATCTATTTTAGCACAAACGGATGGCCATATGAGCAGGGCTCGTTGCTGTCATCGATCCCCTGCCCGAGCTGGTCAGCTGGGGGCGCACAGCTGCCACAGCGCATGCGCAGTAAGCACCCGCTTGTTCCGGTAGATGTCCGCGCGGTACCTCGCCACTTTGAGCTTAACTTTGCTTTTAGCAGAGTGGGTATAGAGGGAAGAGGGGATAAAAAAGAAGAAGCTGCGCGCAAGGCTGCAGTAGGCGAGGAGGTTAATCGATGGCAACTACGCAGAAAGAAACGAAGGCTAAGCCTAACAATGCTATACGAAGGCTAAGCCTAACAGTGCAAACGCGGTAGTGTTTCCTTGAATAAAATAGAAATTACTTCACCTGAATTATTGGTATGAGCATGCCCCAGAAAACGGAGCAAAGATGAAAACGGTCTGACGACGAATCCTTAATGTCCCTTGGCTGGCATATAATGTACATGAGGTGAAGTGAAAACGAGGAAAACATTAGTGTTTTCAGGACAAACCATCAAAATAAAGTTTATTGTGTATATATATATATATATATATATGATGCTATGCCGTAAGAATGACTGGCTGCGGCATAACCTTTTGCTTGTTTTTCTTTCCTCACGTGGGCATCTTGGGCTGCGAATAGAAGGCACGCATAAACTCCAGCAAAAGAGCTTGGATAGCCGCACCCATCAAAAGCTGAAGGACAACAACAAATATGGCAAATGACAGTTTAGCAGCCGTGTAGGCAGAACATGTCCGGTTCTATCGCATAAAAAAACATTGGTACGCGCAGCTTTCCAGTACTCTTCTATATTCTGCTCCGGATTTTACTGAAAGTCTGCTCTCTTGCTTTTCAATATATGCGTTAAAAATTGAACACTGCGCGATTTACCGGAGCTTCACCCCCCCCCCCCCCCCCGCCCCCCATCTAAATTCCTGCTGCAGCCCTGATCAGGACAGCCGCCATTCATAGACAATATAGTATGTTTCAAAAATCCCCAAGTTATTTCGCGCTTGAATTGAACATTGCCCCTCGTCACCTCGGTGACGGCACCGTTCAGTGGAGGAGTGACCTGCCAAATACGTACTGTGTAGCTGCACACGACCCCTCACCTTCCCTTCTGCGACTGCGCAGAACTCAATAATTTCGACCAATGAAACTTAAATTATCGTCCAATCAATCAATCAATCAATCAATCAAGCAATCAACCGCACAAGTATCTGCTCTCCCTGTCGTGTAACACACAAAGTGCACTCGCCTCGCGAGCTAAGCGAGTATCTTTATTGACAAATTACATATACGACCACCCCTGTTCACATACTTATGTGTGTTTTTTTGCGTTTATGTATGGTCTTCAATGCAATTACCATCCTCAGATGTGCGCCTGATTCGACGAATCAGAAAAAAAAATTGCCTGAAAAAATACCGCGCGTCATCCACCATTTATTCCTTATGAAAATTGTAATGGCGGGATTTATCGTGCCGAAGCGACATATCATGGTCTATGGGGAACGTTGTAGCGGAGTGTTCCTGATTACTTTAGACCACCTGGGGCCCGGGCTTCTTTAACGCGCACTGAAGCACACGGGTCCATCGACGCGCGGCCGCAGCAGCTAGGATTGCACTCGGTTCCTCCAACTCAGCATCCAAGCGCCCTAACCACGGCGTTCTTCGCTCGCTTATTTGCTTGGCCGTAGAGACATAATTATCCACTCATAAGAAAAGTCAAAAGCTCCTCCCAGGATCTGCATTATTAAATGCTTCCTTTTCTTTTCTTTCATTGTTCCGTGTTTCCCTTGTTTCTTTCTAATCGTGGAAAATCCCAGCGTCCTTTCGGATGATTTCACGAGCCAGCACTCTTTGCGCACGCACAGTGCACGTGAACAAAACGGATGAGCTCTCCGCACAGCGCGGCACACGGGACCACTGGCTCGGGTGTCCCGCTCGAAATAAACCTCGCCCGCGGAGCCCGGAAGCGGACTCCCCTTCAAAGGGAGCCGCGCGGAACAAAAGGCCCCGCTCTCTCCCTCTCTCTCTCTCTCCTTCCCCTCTCCAGCACAGCCATGGAGACGCAACAGCGCGTGCAGCCCCGGCGAGCACAAAAAACTCCTCCTCTGTGAGCAGCTCCCCACGGAGTAAAGGTAGCGCTTACTTATTTATTTATATGTGGAACGGAGAGAAAAAACGCGAAGAAGAAAAAAACCCTAGTTCCTGCGTCGCCAAACCTGCTGGGTGCAGTGGAGCGACCTCACAAAGAACCAAGGCGACGCGACGAACAAGTGTGTGCTCATACGCGAAATTGAATAACAAACTTAGGACTTCTTCGGCGGTTATTTGGTTTTACTGGGTGGTGTGAACGCTTATCAAAATGGTGTGTTGATAGGCTATAGACTTCTTATAGGCTCTATTAGATTCCTATAGATATTTCTTTTTGTCTATTCGTAGTCTATACGCAGTCTATAGACAAAAGTCTACTAAATGTGTATAGCGTGAAATCTATAGATTATCTATAGACTGTCTATAGCATTTGCATTGCATATAGACTGTTCTCCAGGATTAGTCAATAGAGAGTTTATAGATTTTATGGACAGAAGTCTATGGACAGTCTACAGACAGTCAAAAGAAATTTTTGTAAGGGCTTAAGCTTTCTATCTCTCCAGAGAACTGAAGCCTACACGGACGTTACAGCCCTTACTGTTCTGGCGCAGTTCTTCGGAGGCTTCCTTCGAGGAAGACAGTTATATAGATAACACCTTTATTCCGCACCTCGCCTGCAGTGCGTCTGGAAGTTTAGTTGGTTGGATCGAATAGTATAAATTCGTTTTTCCTCTTTAATAAATCAAGCGAAGGCAATGACGCCTCCCCCTCCCCTGTACGTGTATAGGGTTACACATTTGTTTGTCAGAATGCAAGCAAATCCTTAAGTCGTTTTTATTATTATTTCTTTTTTTCGTAACTAGATCCGCGGTTCAATTTGGTTGAGAGGCGGGGGCGTCCAACTCTTCGAGCCAAGCCATTCGACGAATGCTTGTGACGTCTGCAGTCTGATTACCGGACGCAGCAGAGACGTCCGTCAGCACCACGTTAGGGTGACTACGCGTGCGCGCCGACAGGCGCACAGACGAGTAGTAAATCCTGAGCAATCCGTTACGAAATGCTACAGCCCACCTCTGCGCGTTCAGCCAGTTAACGAGAACGATCAGTCAGAAAGGTCAGGGGAGCGAAGGGGCACGCGATGTACCGAAACCGCGATCATTCTTCTCATTATCGCGACGAATAGAGTGCCCAGCAAACGGCTCAAAAGGAAAAGCGCCGTTAGCGAGGCGAATCATTCATCGCACCGTTTACGGTTCTCGCCCAACTACTTACGTGTAATTAATTGACGGTTTAAAACGCTGCAGTAGAAAACAAACTCGTTAGGAGCGGCCAGACAAGTGCAGTTTAGAGTGAAGTCGAGCGTGACATTTGTGAGGCGTACAAGTGAATACGCCTACGCATGAGATCAGAACTATACGGTGTGCAGTGAAAGTAAAGGAAATGCCAGCGCTCACCATTTCCTGTTTTCGGTGAACTTTTTCCGAGTAAACTAATGGGTGATTCTTGGCAATATTCTCGCAGGGTTATAAGGTCGATTACCAATGCTGCACAAATGTAGTTCGACATATGCGCTAGCAAAGCCTAAGTCAAATACGCTCCGTTTTCTAGTGCGAGGGAAGCACAGTACATGATTATTATTTTTCCACAAGGTTACGGTCGTAAAAAAGAATTGCAATGAAACTTTTGGGCAAAAGTTCCACTAAAATAATTGGAGTCGTGCTCCACATGTTAAAGATCGACAAAGTATGCGGAACAACGTTTCAGTTAAACCTAAAAAGTTTAGTGTGAAACAGTATTCCCCATACGTGGACATGGAATACCATTGCGCCTGTATTATTGAGTCGAATGACATTCCACGTTGGGTGACTTAATAAGAGTAACAATATAACGTCATTCCTTCTCTGTGCTTACCTTTCTTCGTATACGAACATGCAGCCAAAAAGGCATAAGGAACAAAATTATCAGCTGCTCGAACAGCTTCACTACGGAAGTTTATTCTGTGACCTGTATCTTCACGCTGGGAAAATGACAGTTTATAAAGGACAAACTAGCCAAAAGAAGCAGCCTCAGGGCCTGGGTCTAGAGACATACATCCTTCATACATCCTTCATGCATTCTTCATACATACATCCTCACACCCTTCCCTCTCGCCCTCTCTACTCATGAATAATCTGTTTGCAAGTGCGCAAACAAAGCACAAAAGGACAACGCGTAGAATTCGATTTCAGGCGGAATTCCAGTTTTTATTTGTGTGAGAACGGTTACAGAAAAGTGGGTAAATAGAGCGGTTAAAAATCACTTATCAAAAGATGTATAGTTTAAGAAAGTACGCCGCACAGCAAAGAAAATGGTCGCTGTATTGATAAAAATAAATATATACACAATTCATAAATATGCATTTTATAAAAAGGAAAAGAGTAAACTTGCAACCGATCGGGGAACCTCAATAACGTTGTTGATTACTTTAGATTAATGATTAAAATCAAATGAAATGGTATTAGAAACACAAAACAGCTCCAATAAGGGATCGTGTCTAGTATGACAAGTGCCTCTATATGTCTGGAAGGTAATTATTGCCGGGAAAGAACATTACCGAGTTGGAACGCTGCCAAGATCCACGAAGTTAACGTAACAAAAATTACGCTCGGCAAAGACCCACTGGAGAAGTTGTGATGAATGCGTCAGCCGTCCAGTCGTCCAGCTCTCCGATAAGTAGTCTGCATTTTTGGCTGGTTATTATCGTCAGTTCGGAAGTAATCTTTGGTTTACGCCCCCTTTTCCCGCATGTGCAATCGTTGAGTGCGCAAGTGTGCCACTGTCATGTATTTATTAAACCTTTCAGTCGCGACACGGCACCGTGTTTGTCCTTTAGTCTATTGGTCCGTGTTTTTTTTTTTGCCCTGGTTTTTTCAATATGAATCTATTACAACTAGCCCAGTCTTCCGTCCTAATAGACCCACTACGCTAAAAAAAAAAAAAAAGCCTAAAGGAGACAAGCGACCACAATTCTTTTGTCCCTGTAATGCTCGAGACTTCAGACAACTACGGTCTCCGTCCTTCCCAGGCATCCGCGCCTCATTTCAGCCAGTGTCAGGCCTCTTCCTCTGACGCCAACCCGGAGATGCGCGTGCTGCAACCGACAGCTAAAGAAGCCCGGGCCCGAACCCGCGGTGCGCTCGCTGGCGTACTCGTATCGCCCACCTTCCCTTCTTCCGTTTCCCGCACGTAAATCACTCTGGCGGGCCTAGTATATGCGGGCCCGCACAGCGCAAGCGTTGCGTACGCCGATACGGGAACCGCAGGCAACAATAAACAGGGCCGGACAATACGTCAGTGGAAAATAGGCAGAGGTGAGGCTCTCGCGCGGCGGTCGTTCATAAGAGGTGCACCGAAATAGCCGCAGCGCCGCCCAACGCGGCTATTTTCGTTGGTCGGGCGCCAGACGACGACGACGCGCAGTGGACCGCGCGCGTCGGACGCAGCAGGCCAGAGGAGGTTTTTTTCGTGATTTTTTTTTAATGCTCGCCTAGAGGCCTTCTTCGCGAGCCAAAACCAACCGGACGGGAAAAGAAACTGCCCGTCCACGTAAACCCCGCGAAACTTCAGAACCAAGCGCAGCAGGAGAAAAAACAAAAAAACAAACTGACAGCTAGAGAAAGAGAGCGAGTGAAAGAGTGGGAGAGAGACGAATGTCAAGTCCGCGTCCGCAGCTTCGATTATAAAGGCTCAGTCTGCAGTTGCACCGCCAACGTCTCTTTTATGGCGGCTCGGGGATAAAACTGCCTTCTATTCTGAGGGCAGTTTCTTTATGCATTTTTTCTTTATTGTTGGACGCCGAATGACCCTACGGAACGGCCCCGAAACACGGTTAAAAGTGTTGAGATGCGGGAACTTCGCGGCGCGGCCCGACTGAAGTCGTAAACGCTGTTTACAATGAACTCGCTGAACTCCGGCTACGGTGACTGCGCGGTTTGTCTAGACCTGAAGCCGGAAGGAAACGCAACCGAAGGTCAGAAATAGACGCCTCTAAACCCAGAGACATTGTCCGGCATGTTTTGTGCGCGGATCTGTACGGATTGCACAGCACCGTGGTTTAGTGTTGAGCGTATACAGCTTTTTTTGTTCTTGCATCTCCCATATCGCTATATAGGACACAAGCTGTGATTGGGATAAGGTGGCATCATACGGAAAACATACTTTAGATCGAAAAGACCCAGACGTTTACGAAAAAAATTAGGGACAAAGCGATTAAGAGTACTAATGTAAGCAAACGACCTTGATATGTAGAAAGCCGCGATGCAAACAGAAGGAAACTAGACGACCTCTCAGATTCACTATTAGTCCCTGGAGAGGGCGATCCAGTTAAAGGAGACAGTGAGTTCAGAGCTGTAAAGGGTGCCTTGCAAGGTACACGAGCTCTAACTCGACTTTGAAGATAAAGAAAAAGAGGCCGTTTTTGTGTCGAAAGGCTAAACAGCATGTGCTTTATGTATCACCCAACAAGTAATTATACAAGGAACTCGCAATCAGCCCACTTTCAGGAACAAGCCCGAGGTCTGAGGACGCTTGAGCACAATCCGTAAATGCCTGCTCCAGCCACAGTCATAAAACGGAACGGGATCAGAAGTACATAATGAACAGCATAGACTTCAAGGTTTTCTGGCACCGACGAATAAAAGAGGTATGCTTGCGCATAGGAGCCTTTTATGAAGGCTGGCAACGAAGCATGCGTAGTTCTACTCGTATCCCCTGTACTCCTTGTAGCGTGACTGGGAGCAATATGTACCATTTTTAGCTTCAAACTCCACTTACAGCGCCCAAAACAATGAATTATGTCGAACGTGCGCTTCGACAAAAAAATGCATTTTCGAAAAAGCACAAAATATACAAAAATTCTCCAGCATTCAAGGGGATGATGGTACAAATCAAAACACAATTATGCTGAATAAATTACCGCGCTTTTATGTCGAATCATTCTGTATACATGGTTGATTCTTACTTGGCTTTCAGGAGAAGTAAACGTTAAGGAACATGATGGATAACCGGCAGGAACGCCTACACTTTTGGATTGCCAAGCGCAGAGAATTTGCACAAGCGCTTCTAGTTTGCGCAGCTGCCGCCACGCAACGAATGGCGCTAATATTCAAAAATTGGGGCGGGAATTTTGCATGCTTCGTACATGCCATTGACTTCCTACGGCCATCAGAACAAGTTGGTGCGAACGGAAAAGTGAGGGTCTGCAGTGCGTAGGAAAAATAGGCCGAAGTATTAAAGTCGTCGCGCGCCATCGAGTCGCACTCCTTTTTTCTCTCCGTTAAAAATATATTACCACCGAGTCACGCGGTGCTCGCTACTGGCGGCCGGCAGATGGCGCTAGGTGGAAATGTCCAGGAAAGCTGGGCAAGTATCCACCTCTTGTCTAGCGTTTTACGCCTTCGTAAAGTTGTCCACGCAAGGCCGTTGCATTTAGTTGAAGTGAAACTTTGCGAACCGATACAAGGTGCCATGAAAGAGTGTCGGCTAAACGAAAAGTCAGCGAAAGCAGAAAAATCGATATCCTGTACTCTCTCTGTTCTTCCCTCGCTTTTGTTGAATGAGTGCTTTCAAAGGATTCGAAATATCTTGCTGCTCAGGAACGGTACTTTATGTACGCCTCAGCTCTACCTCATCGCCGCCTAAAGCAAGATGCGCGCAACTAAGAACTTTAATGTCTTCCAGACATTGCCGAGACGTCAGACCCAAGCGCAAAGATATACAGCATGTCAGCGGCACCAAAGCTGATCATCCATTACATGTTTTCTTCCTTTCTGAGATATTGTACGTGAAAGCAGTGAACAAACTCCCCCAGAACGCAAGCCATGGCCTAATCCACCAGGCTTTTAAATGTAAGACGGCTTTGAGATTGGACAGCGCATTGGCTGCAACGGTTCACTATACTGCGCACTAAATCCGGCACGCCCGTGGCCACACTGAGAAGCAAGAATCTGCGGCGTGCTCTCTGGCTCGCTCAAGGGATGACAAACGAGCAACACGAATTTCAGCATCTCAGCGCGTAATGCACGCAACGTCGGCCACGGGCACGCGTAGGTAACGACGCCCATCCGATATTGCTTATGCGGAAATAGTTTATCCGCTATACGGGCGCAATCGACTTCTTGTATGCGCTTTCTTTATCGAGAAATATTAGCACAGCCAGATGGCGATGTCGGTCATAGTTGTACGTAACGCGTTAGAAGCAATTGTTTACTTCTGATAAATTACATTTTCATGAAACATTTTAATGGATTGATTACTTTTTGTAAGAGGTAACGTTCACGACAATTCAATTATTTCGTTCAGTGATCGAATTCTAGAAATCAGTTATTCTAGTTACACGAACAAGTTTTAACCAGCGGCACATAGCTTCAAGATTCCCCTCGCGCGCATGCGTCCGGGGTGTCTTCAATGTCGCTGCTGATGTGTTCGCAGAGAAATGTGGAAAAATATAGCTATAAAAACTTCTAAAAAGAACTGCTGGTGAAACTTGGCAATGCATGAACTGCAATAGACCTCAGATCAAGCAGTTAAGCCGTGCCAAGCACGTTCTAGTAATTTTTTTAGCTATCTTTTGCTAATAAAAGTACGAAGCAAAATAATGCAGTAGTAATCGATTACATTTTGTAATTGTCCAGTTTTTTTTTTTCGGGGCGGTAATTGGTCACTGAAATCACTTGCATTCCAGACTAAGTAACCGCAGTTGTAATCCGTTAATTCTCTTCTGTAACGTGTATAGGCAGGAAAAATTTACGGGATCCGCGTTCTCGGAAAAGACTAGTGCTTCTTAGCGACCTAGTTTTCTGGTGTTGTTAACCCCAGGATTTAACATGCCCATCTCCTCAAACCTGCAGACATTTTAGGCGATTGGCTTACGTGACTATAAACTGAAGTCTTTTTTTTTTTGCGCAAACTTGCGGCACGCAAGCTTTTCTTTTCATTAGTACATGACTTATCTCAATGCATTGCCCCTAACAACCAGTTGCGCAGTACAGGAAACTGTGAGCCCAAGAGCTCCCTGCTGACGCGTCAACTAGCAAAGTCTCTATCGTCAGCAAACATCTACTGCATTTTTAATTATTGTTAACTAAAACCTTTTCTCAAAAATACTCCGAAACTCAAGACGTTGGATACTCACTTTATCCTCTTCGCCATTACATCCGAGTTCACACAAAGCGCAGGCGAAAATTATTCAAGATCATTGCACGAAAATTTTCCGTCCACAAAACCGCGCCAGTTTGCATGTCATCGCGGTTAATTCGTTTCCTGCCGCGTTTGTTAACAGAAGGCCAACCATATTCCTTGTAAATGCGCAGTTTCCGATATTTTAAAGCGAGTTATATTAAGCATCATTACAACGGTTCACCTGCAGCGCCAGACTCCAAGCTCACATCGGGGAAAGAGAGAGAGAGAGAGAGAGAGATAAAACATTTATTATTTCATTGAAGTGTTCTACGAGTCAGGAAAATTTTCCAAGACAAATACGGCACGAAGGCTCTGTACCTACCTCTCGCAAGGCCTGTCTCGCGTCTTGCTGCTGGGTAAGCATGTTTTGACGGTTCCTCTCATTGGGCCTGGTAGGCCATTACTCATCCGGATCATTAGTAACCTTGTTTAATAAAAAGTAAATGAGTTTCTTCAAAACGTGCTTAGAGCTTACACTTGCCTTCTACGACACAAAGAAAACAAGACCACGCGAAGTCCAGACCAGGAAGTGTTGCTCCTCGTTCCGCCGCAGGGTGTTTATTGCATCCGATTTGTTTGTTTTAATCTTGCGACCTTCGGCAAATTCATTCCATGCTTCTTAAAGATATGGCGCCGTATATGGCGCCGTTCAGTGAACAAATTTTCTGCGTCTGGTAGAGTTAGTTATTGGGCTAGTTGGTATTCTTGATTGAAGCTCATAGTTCATCAGCGCAACGGCACACAGCCGTTGGGGTTTGTATTCTCTTTGTATTCGTCTGGGTCTCTTTGTTCTTATTATTGACTGCGTCGGGGCTGTAATCTTTGTTGTAGCGGCTTAAATGAACTGGAATTGACAGAATAGCATACAGTAAATAAAATACGACGGTAAGCCAGACTTAATAAAGTTTTATTTTTGTGCAGTGCACGCGAATATGGCGCAGTAATGAGATCTCTTGTAAATATGCCTGCTCTGTGTAAATAGAGGCATGGGAGGGGGGGGGGGGGGGTAGAGTTTTATTATTTGCTGGTCCGGTGATCTGGCTCAGTACTCCAGGGGCTGAACGCTCCGCAGAGCAGAAGGTTCGCGCTCTGTCTTGTTTAGATCTTCTCTGACGGTCTGCTAAAGTACTTTATTCATCTGCCTTACGCAGAGCTTCACATGACTTCTTCTGCGAGACGCGTACCATATATGATGTTACGCATACTGGTGATCTTACGTATTGGCACCGGACCCGGAGGCTTCGCAAAGCAGCAGATTCGCATTCTTTTTTATAATTCTGTAGTGGTCTGCTCAACTACTTTAATGGTGTGTTTAAAGCGGGACTTCACCGAATTCTTCAGCGAAAAGGGGTGGTTGCGATGGAAGCGAATTAGGAAAAAAACACTAGCCTGCCTGTTAAGCTAGCAAAGTTTAAGATGACGAAACACACGTCGTAGCATCGCTGGGCAAAGAATTGCCTGAAATTAAAACTCTTAAAATCATTTTGAACCGTTTCTTGTTAGTTTGTCCTTGCCGACACAAAACCTTATCACATTCTGTTGGTTGCGGGAGGCGATTTATCGCACTAGGCACAGCTCAACTGCGCGCGAAGGATGGCTATCACGCATGCCCGATTGTGGTATGTGCAGAACTTCTCAGGACAGATAGTAAATGAGTTCTACAAGAGAGGACTCCCCGTTCCACATAAGTATGGCGAGAACTGCTCAGGGCAATGTGACCGTGTTGTTAGAACCGTTTCAAATCGTGCTTACCTAGAGCGCGGCGTCATTTAGTTTGATAACGGTCGCCACGAATGTGTGTTGCGATTTTCGCCACCGCGCTGCTTTCCATTCGCTGTGAACACGGGTTCTCCCAAGTATATACGGCTTGTTTTACGGAGTTTAACGCCCAAAGTGACTCAGGCTATGACGGATGCCGTAGTGAAGGGCTCCGGAAATTTCGACCACCTAGGTTTCTTTAACGTGCACTGACATCGCATAGTGCACGGGCCTCTGGAATTTAGCCCCATCGAAATTAGACCGCCGCGGCAGGGATCGAATGCGCGCTTTTCTGGTCAGCAGTGGAGCACCGTAACCACTCAGCCACAGCGGCGGCCGTCTCCCAATAGTTAGACTTAAATTCCACCCAAGCCTGCCTGTCTGTCTTCGTCAGCCTGCTGGCCTGCCTCTCGTCACCCCCACCTAATTGCCAACATAATCAGAGAGATACTACAGTGCATTCACAGGAGAGCCGAATCTCACATGTAGTCTTCAACTACCAGGGGCGGCAGACATGCTCTTCAATCGGCTAGTAGTCGCGACTGATAAATGCCCGCACTAAATTTATTCAGGTGTAGTAAAATTAATAAGCCGTTATACGGAAAGGAAGGGCGGACTATTGCACTCAAGAAGCGGCTCAGGGGAGCGCAAGAGGCACTGCAAAGAAGAGGTTCACATTAATTTCAAATATCCGCAGTTTCGTGCACTGGCCCCCGCACATCACACGGGCGTTTCTGAATTTTACTTGCATCGAAACGCCTCCCCACTAGCGACATCAGGATCGCCAGCTCTGCCTAGCAGGCGAACGCCATGGCCTTAGAACTGCCACGAGGAGTAAAAAAAAAAAGAAAACAAAAGGGGGAAAGGCGAAGAGAAAAGGAAGTACAGAAAGAAATATAGGCAATATGAAACGCACAGCCGCGCCCAAGTTTAACGGAACACGCTTCCGTGTTTTAACCGTTTGTACGAGTTACGTAAGAGAAATATGAGAATTTCTTCGCGAACATACCGGCGGCATTTGCTAGCACGCGCGTTAAGAATGACGTAATTTTCGTTACGTAAGCCACGGGAGGCGTTTAATTGCCAAAGCGCGCTCCGTATTATAATTGCCGCGTCTGTATTTGAAAAAAAAGTTCTTGTCAGGAATATCATAAGTTTACCAAATAGGGACTACCAATCATTTTTCATCGGTCGAACACGATCTATCGCCGAATGCAGTACTACAGAAACAAGAATTTCCTTTCTGCTTTTTGGGGACTGGATTAGAGACACTTCGCACTCTGTCCATTCTTGGGAGCCGCGTGCGCATTACGAAACCAGCCGTGCACGAAAAAAGGGGGGGGGGGGGGACGTGCTCGAATCCCGAAATAGCCGTCGCCACTTCATCGCTGAACCTGTCAAAGCCGGGTACTCCTCCGCGGTGGCAGGATTCGAACGCCCTTCGCCTCAGCCAGACGGACGACGTGAGGGAGGAAGGCGCTGCCGTCGAGTTGTTTTTTTTTTCGTCTTTTCCTTCAGTTATTCACTTTGGTTTTCTGACCTTTTTTTTTCACCTCCGGCCTCAGTGTATGGATACCCGTGGTTCGCGTCGCAGCAGCGACACGACCTCGACCCAGACGGCAGCTGGGGGAGGCGCCGGTATACGTACACGCCCGCGATTTCCCGCGGTTTCGGATCGAAGGCCAAACGCGCACGGTTGTAAGCAACGAGCGTGCGCTGTTTATACCAAAAGCTGTCACGATGCAAGGCGGAAACGAGGCTTCTTTCATTTGTTCCTTTCAAAAAGGACCACCTGTCGGTCTCGTTATTGTTGTTTACCCCATTAATCCAGAAAAACAGCTTGTTCTTGGGAAAATGTGTGCTCGCAATGCAGGTGTGAAGCGTGCAGTCTGGAACCATTGCGCGCAGCGGTAAATAAAAACAAGCACTCTCTGCACAAGCAGTTACGCACTAGTTATGCATACACAGTTGAACCTTGTTATAACGAAATTGAAGGGGCCCGGCTATTACTTCATTATAGCCGTACCTTCGTTATAGCCCGTGTTGACAGAGCTTCTTCATAAGGGAATCGTCATTACTTCGTTATATCTATTGTTTCGTTATAAACCATTTCGTTATAACGAGGTTCGACTGTACCGGGTGATTTTTTTAAAGGTTTATAGATTTTTATTTAAAAATGTGAGAGATATGTCGGTGCGGTCTGTGCAAGCAGATAGCTCAGCAAAGCGTAAATTATGCCCGTGATAGAGTTGAGTATTTAGATGATTAATTACTAAGATTACCTATGTAAACTTGTTTAGTTTTTAAAACTTTCTAATCGACGACGTGGTTCGCAGTATCTAACGTCAAAAATACGTATGCGAAAGCTCGCTGAGTTGGCTTTTCCGCGTTTCACATTTATAAAATGGTGTTACTGCGCGTAGTACCGCTGCCGCTTTCACGTTAACTGCTTCCGCGTCATAAGGTAGACAGACAGAGAAACCCTTTAATGTGTCCTAAACTACACAAAATGGCGACTGTATTTGCTGCAGTAGAAATGCGGACGACACGCCCTTCTAAAGAATGTGTGACGTGGGAAAGCCGACTCAATATTTTGAATGGTTAATACATCTAAGCACATTGCCGATTAGTTCAATTTTGCAATATAATCGTGCCCCCTAAAATGAAAAAGTATATAAGTTATTTTAGTTAATTATCTAATTATTCAGCTCTATCAAAAACTACATAATGCCCACCTTGATGTACAGTAGACATGCGCAGAACACAACGAGGTACCACTCACTTTTTTTAAATAAAAAAAAGTTAGTCGCGATAAGTTGGATTGATGCGGAGGAAATGCGATAACAATCGTTCACTCGCCAACCTGTTGCAATTGATTTTATTCCAATTATGACTGCAGTGTCTTTTATCCGCCAATCTATTTCAATTCTGACTATACGCACCTACGAAAAAAGTTCCAGATTTACAAATCCCGGCGAGTCTTCTTACCACAACTGGCGCAGTGGCGCATCGCTTAACCGCTGCGCCACTGCGCCGACAGGTGAGTGCTTCAAACACAGCCACCTGTGCTGCTTGGAAGACCCAGGTTGCTCTGAGAGAAGGAATAGATCCCGCAAGCCTCATTTTTGCCCAGATAGTTCTTCGAGAGGCTGTCTAATAACGCACATAAGCACATTGCCATTTGCTTTTAGCTTTTAATCATTTTAGTAACTAAATATACACCGCTAGACGCAGGATTTTAGAGCAGGCGTTGAATCCACCGAAATTTTGCTCCTTGCACTTTATTTAACCGTTCTTTTTTTTTCTCCGACCTATGAATAAACCATTCGTTATGAAATTGAGCTAGGTCATTGAGAATATGCTGCTCTACAATGGTGAAAATGGAGAATTGCATATTTTCGTAACCGAAGACCCCTATTGACTATAAAAATACAAAAACGCTCCCAAGCCCGCCATACGGCCGCCGGCAGTCCCGTTTCTGTTTTCTTCTCACCTAATTTACCTCCCGTTTTTAAAGCTTCGGCACAACTTAAGTAAATACACTGTACACCGCGTAATGAGTTGTTTCAAGCACGCGGTCAAAAGCGAAAAAACAAATCATCTCCTCAGAATGAGGAGAATAGAGGAAATGGATTCACATGAAAAAATCATAAGCATAGCTCGAGCAGTTCCGTAATGAGTTCATGATAGGGAACGCGATGAAATTACGTTCCAGTGAATAATCCGCTTTTCCGAGAGTTCCATCCAGTTTCCTGCGCGCTCGATTACCTTGGCTTCAATTAATTTGGTGCACATTTCCGCTCTATGCAGGGCCTTTTCGAACGCCAAAAGTTAAATTACGAGCTTTCCGTCACAGGCATGCAAAAAAAAAATTGAAGAACGACGACGTCAGCGTCAACAAATGTCACGAGCCAGAGCTTAACTGTATTTTCGTCACATCGGTTACACGAAATGCGTATCTTGCTCCTATATTCGGGACGATATGCGGCCATAATCCACCGTCGCCTTCTGCAAAACTTCTATGTATCGGGCATGCCAGCACCAGTACAACATGCCTCCTATCACTCGCTTTCGAAATAAAAAGCGGGTTGATTCGATAAGTTCTACCATTATACACGATGCCCACATCTCCTCGCGATAGGTGAAGGGAACACGATAACGTCTTCCTTTACTTTCACTTGTCTTTTTCTTTATCTACAGAATCTTCAAGTGGCTCCTGTTGCTGCTATAAAGTGCTGTCCCTGCCGTGCTGCTACATGTAGCACCGCTTCACACCGGAGTTGCAAATGGCTATGCGAAATCATTCGCCTCTCTATCTCTCTCTCTCAACCACACAGGCAGCGGTCGCTCTTCGCGTGGCATCCGAAAGAGCGAAGCGCGACCTCGACCTCCCTGCCTGCTCTCTCTCTCTACGGCGCGGCACGACCAAGGAAGAGCGAACAGAGACGAGTCTCTCTCCTCCCACGAAAGCGCAGCCAAAGCCAACACCGGCACGCGCCGGCCGATACACTATACACCCTCCATACCCTCCGAGGTTTGCGAAGCGAGCCACGGCCGTCGGCAACGACGACGTGGAAAGGAGGCACTGGTGGTGGCTCTAAAATGGATCCAGGTCACGCTCGCCCCCCGGCCGCTCCGCTCCTCCGCCACCCGTTCCCGTTCGACCCGATTTCGCCCCCCCCCCCCCCCCCCGCACGCGCACACACGCACAGGTCGTTCGGCCGCCCGCTTCTCGGACTGATCCTGTTGCACGGCTCTGACGTCAGCTGAGAGCGCGCGCGCGCGCGCGAAGCCGAGGCGAGAGAGATGTCTCAGGTAGCGAAGCGACTGAGCGCCGCTCCTTCTTCGATTAACTCCCCCCCCCCTTTCCCCAACAATACTTCAGTATACCATAGCGCGCAGGGACGAGGCATTATATAAAGTTGGGAGTAAGTGCTCCTAAATGGCGCTCCTTGGCTTGTATATATCATTTGCAGGTCCTTGCTCAGTGAGGATAAAGCTGGAATATAGGTAAATATAGAATAAAACAAAGAAACGTGGTCTCGATCGGGCTGAATATCCGCTCCTGTTTCATGGCTACCGCACAGTCCTTAAAGAGCGGAATCAAGGCGTGTTAAATAAAGAGACCAAAGGAGTATGAAGATTCTCTTTAGTTTGCTTGCATTATGCGGCCTATACATGAACCCCACAAACATCATCACTCACAAGAGAAATGGTAGCCAGTATGGCGCAAACGTGCATGAAAAATGAGCCACCAGCGGCTACAACGCTGATAAATGGGGTCTAAAATAGTGTAAACTACAGTATATATTAGGTTCCGTACGACTCCTGCACGTGAACCTCAGGTAATCTCGCAGAGGTGCTTTTAAGAGCGTTAGCTCTTACTAATCACGTTTGGAGATTTCGTGGGGTCTGCTAGCACCCTGAGATCACAGCCCCATATGTGGCAGCAACTAGAAAGCAGCACATCTCGCGTAGAGACTTGTGGCGCCGTCTACAATGCGTACATTCATTCCGCTATATATATATATATATATATATATATATATTATATATATATATATATATATATATATATATATATATATATATATATATATATATATACGCCGACAACCGGGGGCACTCATCCGGGGACAATTGTGTACCGAAAATGGTAGGCAAATAAAACCCTACGGGTTGTGGTATAAAAATAAAATCACAATTAAATAACAGGGGTAAACATTGTATACATGCAATTACTAATTGAAGCGTTACCATATCGCACCGCAAGCCGAATTCTAGGTCCACCTTGACCCCCCACCAAACGAAGCAAGTTCCGTTTGGCACGTATCCTTGGAGTGGGGGGGGGGGGGGGGGGGGCGCTACTCGAAAACGGGTAGCCGTGCATCGTAATTTCTCTGATAAATGGCGCTGGTGTCGATCGCTCCGCTAGGTGGAGAAGTTGGTTTGCTTTTCCGAACCGTTCTGGGTTTTCTTCACTGGCCCCGCTGAAAGCGGAAAGACTCGTTTTACGTACAGCCAATAAAGCTAACGCTCGTTACTTCAACGTCTTGCAGACGGTGATTGATTGATTGATTGATTGATTGATTGATTGATTGATTGATTGATTGATTGATTGATTGATTGATTGATTGATTGATTGATTGATTGATTATGGGTGCGGTCACTTCCCCGGGAAAAATTTCTGAAGCCTCTCCTGCCTCGGCGACCTCACCTCAATACTAAAGTTAAGCGTGGCGCTGCTGACAGAAGCAAACCAAACACGAAACATGACAGGGTCCAATGTCGCGACATCACTCGAGCACAGTCGATGCCAAGGAAAGTTTCTCTTTTCCTTGCTATACTGCAATATTTTAATCTCTCTTACGGTGACGGAAGCTGACAGACACGTCTTCGTCACCTGGATGATCAGGAGAGCGTTGCTGTGGTCTGGTTGCTGCGAAAGAGTACAGCTCAAGAACGAAGCGGCAAAGTCCCCTTAAACGGCAGCTGCATAGATTTTAGAAATCGATGAGCTTAACGTGGCCGAATGTGTGAAACTTGCAGGTAAAGCACGCGAAGTCGTTTTGGGCTAGCATTTTAAATGGTGACGCAATCGACGAATAAAATGGCAATGGCGTTCAAGCTTCATTTCGATCACCTGGGGATCTTGAACGTGCAATGACATCGCACAGCACACGGGCGCCTTAGCGTTGTTTTTTTTTTATGGAGGCAAAACGCAAAGGCGCCCGTGTGCTGTGCGATATCAGTGCACGTTAAAGATTCCCAGGTGGTCGAAATTATTCCGGAGCCCTCCACTACGGCACCCCTCTCTTCCTTTCTTCTTTCACTCCGTCCTTTATCCTTTCCCTTACAGCGCGGTTCAGGTGTCCAACGATATATGAGACAGATACTGCGCCATTTCGTCCCCCCCCCCCAAAAAAAAAAACAAGTATTATTATTTAAGCTTATCCGCAGCGCGCAGCGCCAAATGGGGACGGGGGGGTGATGACGTCATCGAAGGTAGCGGTACATTTCCCACGCACAAGCGCTTACTTTGAAGGGAAAAAAAAAACCACCGCCACCGAAGGCAGAGCTCGCCGAGAGTTGTTTGGCATCATCAAACCAGGCACGGCAGGATGTGGTTGACGGCAGCGGCAGTTTGAAACATTACCTTCAGTGACGTCACACCAAACTTGCCCGCACTCTTCCGGTGCTATGAGGAGAAGCCTAAAAATCAATCGTCGATTGCATCACTATTTTAAATGCTAGCACAAAAACACCTCGCATGCTTTGCCTACATCCTATATAAATTTGAATCCTTGAATTTCGCGGAATTCTCAAAAAGTGGCGCAGGTGCCATTTAAAGAGACCCTGCAACCAACGACGTCGACTTGTCATGAATTCACGATCAAGCGCCTTCTACCTGCTAAAGACAGTGGCAGGTTCTCGTGACAGGTTCAAGGAAGTTGACGGCGGTGTCATGGAAAGAGGTCGACGCCGTCGGTTGCACTGCCTCCTTTCAGGAGCTCCTAGCGCTTCGTTCTTTTGTTGTATGCGACTATATAAGTTCCGGCTCTGAGCGCCACCAGAACGGTTCGAGAAAGCGGCGGCTGCGTCGAATTTAAGTTAGCAGGATCAGAACCGCTTGTGTGTTTAACTATATTCAGCCTATTGTGCAGACGATCTCAGTGCACAACGCTGAGCATGTACTACTTCTTTTGGCAGTTTGGTTGTTACTATGGGGAATAGGGTCGATCGGCTGTATTGACGTCCAGGATAGAACACATCGAACAGAATATAGTTGGCGAAGTGGTCAGAAGTGCACCGGAAACCTTATATAGCGACGCGATTTCATTTCGCCGCCGCTGTGCATGTGCAGGGCCCTTCGTTTTGGGGTACAAAAACTCGGATTTGCCCAATTCTTTCATATTCCTTAAAAAAACATTTCTTAACAAAACAGGTTGAACCTGATTTTTACTCGAAAATGCAACCAGTAGTATTGAACGTAGCTTTCTAGCGCACAAACCTGAAAATTCCATACAGAAAACACCCATTGGCTTATTCCGAGGGGTGGCACTAAAGTCGGTCGTGGAAAAAGCACGGGTACTGACCAGACACCTTACTGGCTTCGCTGTATCAAGAGCTACCCATCCTAACGACGTCCTGCTCCACGGCGCTTTTGTGTTTGAAGCGGTCGCTGTGATGTGGAATGATTGTCTTTGCAGTGTACAAACAAAGGGAGGCAGGTACATCACGGACGCTGAAGTACTGCGCTGAAGATAACCACGTATGCTATAAATTACTTGTAATAAGTGAGAAAAAAAAAAGAAATGCCTGATTGGTAAATCTAATTTGATTGGTTCTTTGTTTTCTTTTTGTTTGCTTCTTGGTGCTACTGTGTTTCCTTTTCTTACACTCTAAACAGAAGGGAGTAAAAGAAAGGAGTAAAAACTGTGCTCCAGCACGCACTATTTTATAAAAGGGTGCGCTCCAGAGGACAGATTACTCCTTTTTCTACTCCCATATAGGCGTGTTTTTGATTAAGAGTGTACTTTCTACGGGTCAACCTGACTTCCTCTTTCCATGCCGCCTGTCGCAGCCTCGAGGATTGGACAAAAGATCTTTCAAGTTCACGTGTGCACACCTTGCTGTCCTTTCCCTTCACTCCCTCGCCGGTCCCTCCTCTTCGAAGTGGAGGCCCTATATAACACCTGCCAATGATGCCCGCACTTTCCCAGAGAAAGACAAGTCCTCTTGTTGAAACGTTGGCTATAGAAAACTGAAATTGCTTGTTTCCATATTTACAACGTTGAACGCCTTCCGTCTAAAAAAAAAAACTGTACATCTCAAACCCAGTGTCAAGATACCATCCACTGCTTAACCGAGATTTAACCTAACGTAACGAATTTTTTTTAAAGTTTTCATTTCTTTCTGAAAAGCTATCAACCATGAAAGCCCCAACTCTGTTTTAATTTTTATTTGCCCTGATTTTCCTTCCAAGTAGAACATGAAAGGCTCCAGTCTCCGTCATTTATTAAATAAATCCCTCGATAAGAGCGTCCCTGTGACTCGCTAAGGGCCTTTGTAGCTAAACGACGCTGCATTTCTGCCATCCAATTTAACTTCCCGAAAATATCACCAGTTTCTCGCCCTTGTACGTTAAAACAAAGCTAGTACAAGTTTTATTAAGCTGCACGCAGCAAGATACTGAGCCATAGAAGACAATGCACGATCCCAGAAAAATACTGAAACAGCAAGCCTGGCGACATCAGACTGCACCATAGCAACAGCCAATCAACTGATATATAAAGCCTTACGGTGAGCAAACCTGACAAAATAAGTTTCTGCGCATTCGTGAGTCACGCACGCATATTATATTATATAAATTTGCTTATCCTTACCGCGTGGACACTTTTTTCAATTACGCAAGAAGCATAACAATATTTGGGCAACAACAAGAGTGTTTAACATACGAAAGGTGCATAGCAAACAGCAGAAAGCACAAACTAAACAACAATGCTAAAAACAAACTCCGAAATCTAAAAAAAGAAGTAAAACTTTTGTCAAGGCACCCACCCTGCGCCGCTTTCAATATCTGCACTGCAAACTGCATAACACGACATACATCCAAACTTATTTCCTGACGTCCCAGAAGACCAAATCCTTCGTGTTCCTGTCTCTACGCTCCTGCATCTTTCCAGTCAAACTCGAGTTTCTTCCTGGCGTGCTCTTCCGTCTTGAAATCGCGTGGCAAGACTCAGACGTTCTCAGCTTTAATCCGTAAAAACTCTAGCAAAGTTTTTTTTTCGTTTCTTTCCACTCAGCGACACACTTTCCTAAAAATAAACCAGCTTTGTTTCGTGCGCGTCCAATCGGCTTTTCGGAAAAGCTCTGTCTATATACGTGCATACGCCGCAAAAAGGAAAAAAAGACAACACGCGTAAGAAAATAACGGACTTCTCGACGTCACCCGCGCAGTGCAGACGTACAGACCCCCCCTTGACGACGAAGACGACCGCGAAGTCCATTCGAAGCTAGCCGCGTGTACTGTTACTCGAGAGACCGCCCGGCGGCGGAATATTTGCCGCGCACGCCACCGAGACAAAGGAAAAGACGGGAAGAAGAGACATGGCCCTGTAATCGGGCACGGCGCGCGGCTCTTGTTTCTGCGAGAAGTACGAAGAAAGAAACAGCAAAAAAAAAGAACGAGTCCGGAGCATGCGGGAATCTTTCCGTTGCGGTAACGAAAGAATGCAAACGGTACGGGGAAAAAATGCGACAGCAGAAGCAACTAAACCATTGCTCCGCGTCTACATTGAACATCTGGGCTAGAACATCGTGCTCTAGAGTTATCTATATTTAGACACCGAGCAGTCGCGTGCCACGGTGGGTAAATGCGAGAGACATGAGCTGCGTTTACAGCTATACAGAATACGAGAAAAACAAAAAAGAAGAAAAAACGCAATAACGTTCTGACTTTGCGGGAAAATTACAGAGGATCCAAGTGGTAGTGCCGTTCATAAGTTGGACAGTCGCTTCGCAAGAGTAGTAACTGTGTCTGGTAAGGCGAAGCTCTCTAAATTTCCCGAATGTGAAAGCGAGCGATTTTAGGAAGAAAAAAACGCAACAAAATTTTCACAAAGACTTGTCTAGCAGAACGATCGGCCACGCCTCCTACACCGAGGAGTGAGGTAGTCTATCGGTGAAAGCAACGGCTGGAAACGTCGGCCACTGATGAAAGCCAGCCGGAGGTATAGTTCCGCTAAAAATGGACCTGAGGCCCGCCTAGCTGCCGATTTATGCTTACATCCATCCACTTACTTTTAAAGTATTTACAATTGAGCAAGTGGCATATTTTCACTTCAATAAAGCGTTCTTGACTTCTACGTGACTTCCGTTTACCAGGAACCCACTTAATTTCCTCATGTGTGCTGTCGATTTCATTATCCCTGCAGACCTGTCATTCGCTTTTAAGATATGTCCTCTTCTAGCTCAAAGCAACCTTAGTCGGAATTTGTTACATTCGCGACTTTGCATTTGTGAACTCGCTAATGCAGAGTTTCCTAACGCAGAAAAAAACATTGGAGCCGCACAAAGCAATCGCGAGTGCTTGGAAAATTAAGGTCATAAACACCATTTCCCCTCTCCACAACGTCCGCGTGCCCAGGCGTACAACCTGGAGCCGTTCATTAATCACTGCTGTCAAAACGCACCCGCTTTTACACAATGCAGAAAACGGAACTTGCACAGCATCCCATTTACCGGCCGCTGAAAAACAACGGCATAACTTACCCAGGTATATCCGATGAGTCAGCACCTGAACACTGCAATAACTAAAGCGCAACAGCTACGGTGAAGTTACTGCGGAAACGCAGACGCAAGAACGGGCGATAACGTCACTCCTGACGCACGCGACGCGATACTTTAGACAGATTTTGCTCGCCTCGCCACGGCGTATGTTTACAGTTTCTCAACTTCCGAAATGGAACAAACTGAAACGCAAGAAAGTAAATCTGGTCCTCTCTGTTAAAGAAACACCGTGTGGCGGTTTCGAAGTCTCACGAGCGGCTTCTTGATGGTATAAATATGACTGCGGCATATATTTCATCTTAGTTCATTGTTTTTGTTCAGCCAACGCTCGGTCGATGCAGAGGGGCTGTTGGATATCTCAAAACCTCGGGCATTGATTTTCCCCGAAACCCCGATACTTGAAGCCTGCCCAGCTTTATTCGAGCCCCGTGGATACGGGCCTCACGTGCCGTCACGAGCCTTCTACGAACGGACTAGGTTTGCGAAAGCAGGTCTCGTTTCGAAAGCCACACCTCAAAGCAAACGTTGCGCCAACGCTCGATGCCAACCACGGAAAACCGTTACCACGAACGACTTCTTTTTTGCAACGGTGCAACTCGAAGCAACCCGCGCCTCGTGATTGCGGTTGCCGCAGCGCCATCTACGTCGATGCGGGAACTCCGCAAAGTTTTCTTGAACCTTCCCCGAAGAAGTCTGTCAATGTCCTGCAGCACGGCGCTGAGGAAATGTCGCAAGGTCCCGTTCTATACAGGCCACTTTAGACGAGCTCCGTGAGTGTAGCCGTTCTGAAAGCGACGCAGAGTTAATATACTGACTCTTAGAGAAAAAGAGGTGGCGACGCTTGCATGATCCCTCCGTCCACATTCACGCTAACCATGGTCGCAGTCATTACGATGAAATCTCTCGATACTTTGCCCTTCTCATGTGGACCAAATTCACGGCGCCTACTTATCTGGCAACGACGATCTTTTCAGAAGAATCGACCGGTGAGCGGGTTGACTCCCGACGTCTTGAAACGGAGCACATGAGAGGTATAGACAGGACGGAATAAACAGCGCCGTGTTCCTTACGTCTTAGGTACCTCTCGCGCGCTGTGTTTCAAGAGACCTTTTCAGTTCTGCCATTCAAACCGAGACCATGAGACCAGGTATTACCATAAAGCTCAAACCTGTACGCAGCCTCCCTCCAACGTACTTAAGACATCAGAGTACGAGCGCAAAAATATTATCTTCAAAAGGATTGTAAGGCTTTCTTGAAGCAGCGAACCGCTCTTTTGTATCTCCTTTTGAGCAAGCCTTCTATGCGCATTCTATGAACGCTTATTCTCTAGGAAAACGATGGTCTGCCACAACAAAGATTGTGTCCGTATGGCACGAGGCCCGGCTTACTATTGCCCTAACGGCGCCTGTACAGCCTTCTTTTTTTCCGCCTGTTTAGAGACGTGAGTTCTTGAAAAAACCTTGAAAATTTTTAAATTTTTAAATTTTGAAGTTTTTCTTCGTTTTTTTTTCATTGCCGTGAAGAAGAGAAAACGGCAAAAATTTGAAAGCCGGAGTTTTTCGTGCCGTTTCGTCCAAAATATGGCCAAAATGAGCCGTTTGGGAGTCTGCTCAGCATCCGGAGCCGTCCCCGTGCTGGCCCGTTCTTAGTAGCAACGGGCTGCCTAAGTCTCCGGCATGTTGGCTATTCCGAATTCTCCCGTCGTCTGCATCATGTGAGGAAAACTGGTCGGAGCTTGGTAATGCGCATGCAAGTATTACAACAGGCTTGCGGGAGAGGGCGTGCAAAAATTCGTATACGTGGACTGTGCCCTGCAAACATGGAAACAAACCAACTCATCCAACAGCAAATGCACCTTCAGGATGTAAAGCCCCACATACTGTACAACACTAAAACAAAAACGGCGCATTTGATTATAGCGGGGATCAAAATCCAATTTGGCAACCGGCGCGCATAATTTGCGAGAGAGAAAAAAAAAACAACGGTTGCTCCCAGAAGAAAGCCTTGAACTTTCGCGATAACCAAAAACCGTCGGCTTAATTTGTGCATACACCGTCTCTCTCGTGCCGAATAAGAAACAATGCAATGGCCGACATACCAGAATTGTTAAGAGGAAAGATTTTCCCGAATTTTCGCAAGAAGTGAAAGGGTATTTTCACTCCTGTGATGACCGAACTATGCTCACTGCTACTGCAAGCGCGTGCTAATCTGCATACAGTCCCTACTGCTTTTTCAAGAACTGCAGCACAAAGAAACCCTCGTTAAAAAGAAAGGAGACATGCACACGGACGAACGGTGTAATGAATTTTCGGGGATTTTAATATTACCTCTGTTCAAGGACAACCTTGAGTACCCAAATACGTTGCCTCGTCTATTTTTTTTTTTTTTTTGGACAGGAAGAACCAATAGGATGACTGAATCAGACATCATCCAGCAGTTTAACTTCCTTCAAATTCCCGACCCGTTATATCCGTCTCTACACGAATGGAACCCTGGTGCCCACAACGAGAAACAGGCGACATGGCAGCTCAAGCACCACCCGAACTGCCTTTCCTCAAGAAGTCACTGCGTGCGCAATGAACCGAGGAAGCTTGAAACGCAACAGGCGATCCCCAAACTGTATAAAAACACGAGACGCATCAACCCATCTAAAGCTGCTTAACTCGACATCAGCTACCGTCGCGCCCAAAAGCTCATTTTCACCGCTCTTCTTGACCTTCTCACGGCATTCTGTGCCGGATTTATTACCAGCCAGATGCTCTCGAAAGCGGCCTTGAAGTGCGCTTCGGACGCAGAACGCTCGGCGAAACTCGCCCTCGTCATTCTTTCCTTGCACCCGTTTTTTTGACGATTTATGTTTTATTTCTTCGTGAGCTTTCATCGGCACGAAATCTAATGAGCTCGATGACGTGCTCTAACGCACGTCTGTGCGCTGTTGGATAGGCAGGACCGTGCGCACTTCATTTTTTTTTACCCTTTTTTCACTTTCTACAGTTCCCTGCGCTTCTCTTGCAAGGGCGTGTACACAACCGCATCACACGATCTCATCGCTGGATCCGGTCGGGGTAAGGAGCGCTATCTCCAATCTGGCCATCGAAGGGGGAAAATCAAATCTTCTCCGAGCTTGCCTTATTTGCGGCGCCGCGTTATCCCCTTTGCCCGGCGCACTCAGGACGCCGCGGGGCCGGCAGCAGAGCAGATTAATCTGCAGCCGGTCGCGCACAACAGTCTCATCGGAGGGAAAGGGGCGGGACGGAACACCGTACACCCTTCTTTCTCTTTATCAAGGGGGCCCCGCCGCACCCTTCGACGCGGGAACGCGGAAAGCAAGCGCAAACATTAAAGAAAGCGATAATCGTAAACGTATAGAGAGAGACTCGGGGGAACGAGCAAGGGGGGATACAGGTACTGTACTACGCTTGCCTTCTGCGCGGACGCTTCGATCCGAATGCGCAAACGCGAATTGCGAGGGTAAACACGGGCCGACCTTTGCCCGGCTCCGTGAAGACCCTTGGCGACAGACGAGCACTGTGTGACTGAGCGTCATTTTCTAAGTAGCCGGGACCGCCGCTTGGCGGCTGTGCGCGCTCTAAGTTTAATGGCCTCCCACGAGTGTCCAGATCCTCCTCGCAAGGTAGCCTTGGGCAAAAATCGTTCGAACGGTGTTCCTCAGTCCCAACTGTACAAACGGAAAACAAGGAAGGAGTGTTCGGGATCGAGTTCAGCAAAAGTAGCCTGCTGTTGACTCTTTGCGCAAAAGCTTGCGTAAGACAGAACGGCTAGTTCGCTCTTAAAGGCGCGCTTAGAACAACGCCGTCCAATTATCGATCTCAGTAACAATCGATTCTCTTGATCTTTCGGCTATGTGGACGTCTGTCCAACATCAAAAACAGCACATTTTTTTACCGAGAAATTGTATGTAACAATCTTTCCCGCCAGTCGATTGAAACTCGCTACGTCCTTAGCGAATACGACGAATCCACCGTTTTCAATTAAATGACGGTGTAGTTACCCTCTGGGATACGCAGCGAACCGGGATCGACGCCCGCATTTCACTTACGAAATTGATCGGTAATTGCGATACCTGTGTTTAGCTTTCATTTATTTTTTTAGCTTTAATAACTCCACTTTCAGTGAACGTGGTCTCTTTATATGATTACAACGTTGTGCCCTATTAACACAGACTAATTACTAATAGTTTTCAGTGGCCCTTTAACAGTCTCGTTATTGGGATACGTCCGCGACATCGTAGGTACGTCGCTCTAGCGCCGTTCGCTGTGGTTTTGGAACGAGCCAAATGTGGCCAGAAGCCAAGATCTAATTTAGAGACAAAAATTTACTTAAATTCTAGAACTTCATGTTGCGGGACAATTCAGTACCTCGACCATTTACGCCGTCCAGCTAACTTTTCCTGCGGTCTTTAAAAACAGCGTTGCACTGCAATATGAAACCCTACCATATTCTCAACACAGGTGCCTCAAAAGTACTCATCACAAGCGTATATATAGCCGAAGGCGCATAGCGCGCGTCCAACACTCACCGTTGCACCACCCAACATCAACGAATGTACGGCGCTGTTTTTCTTCTTACTAAAGAAATAAAAAGCTCACTCGCATTCATCATCATGCATGTGCCAACTCCAGTGTAGTCCCAATTATAAGGCACCAAGAATCTCACAGGGACGTCCCAGAAAATGAGATCATGCTCGCCCCTCCCAGCTGAAATCGTCGCAGTGATCTCTGCGACAGCGCCAAATTACTTTGTGGCCCAACAGCGAAAACATTGCGACACTTCTGTTCCGTCACGCTGAACAGCCTGACATCGTTCCAGCTTTCGAGCGCCGTTATTACAGAGACTCGTCAAATGTTGTGCCAAAAGGATGCGGCATTAGATATGTAAACAAAGAAACTTTGTTGTAGTCCTTCCAAGTGCAGCCCATAATAGACACGACAAAGACGGAACGGCTGCATTCAAGCTGGAGCGAGTTTAGTGGCGCCAGAAACGAACCATGCGTCTGTAGACACGAGTTCTAAGATATTATTTGCGTTGCACACGCCGGTAGAAGCTTTCATGAGAAACATATCTCTCCAATACGTGAAGCTTGCGTGGACACGCAATAGACCTGCAAACAAGATACTTTTTATAAGGCAGATCTTGCTTCATTAGGTGCGTATACAGCAAGACGATAGTTTTCAGTATACGGAACGAAAGCGCACTACCGATGGGCGCACATGGCTGGGAGTGCCACTTCAAACCGTAAACACCGAAACAGAACTACTTCCCCGATGCTTTACTTTCAACTTAATCCGTCTAAACACGTGGTGCACTTCGTGGCAGACAGGAAAAAGCGCAAGCTCTTCTCTCAAGGCCAGAGTGCATAACACGGAAACCCGAGTCAAAGAACGGATTCACATCCATGCCGGCAGAGCCCGATGGATTAGCTGTCCATCGGCTTAATCTCTCGGCCACCTCGCCAAGACGTAGGCTGCCCTTTTCCACTAATAACCAGCAGTGCGAATCCCAAGGGGATATAATCATGCTTAAAAAAGAACAAGAAAACCTGCGACGATGATGGGATGCGAACCCACGCGGGCAGAGCCCAATGAATTAGCTGTGCATAGCCCTAACTTCTCGGCCACCTCGCCAGGACGTAGGCTGTCCTTTTCCACACAAAACCAGCAGTGCGAACCCAGAGGGATATAATTGTGGTTAAAAGAAAAAAATACCTGCGACGAGGATGGGATTCGAAGCCACGTGGGCGACCTAAGCCTGATCTTGCTGTTGCTACACTTACTTCAATCAAGAAACAGAAATGTGTTAGGGGTTGTTTCGCTGAACCTATAAGTTTATTCATTTGTCTGTATCTCTCCCTTTCATGAAGCTCTCAGACGTCTATTCGCTTACTTTATGGTAAAATGCGATCTCTGTTGTGACTACGCGACAGCTGAATTAAAGGATCCCCACCAACGCTCCACGTTCCACCGCACCGCACAAATGCAACAGAGCCCATGGAAACGACGTTTTCAAACATTCTGTGAACATCAAAGTGGCTGGACAGGCATACCAGTACTGATAAACTCCGATACGACTTTACGAAAGCCAGTCAGCGAGATCCTTTCAGCGGCTTGCTTATTCAATATTCAGTCAGGACTACCGTCAGAAGGAATAGTGTGAGAGCAAAACAAAAGGGCAGAAGAAAATTGAAACTGAAGAAACGGACGGCAAGGGGTGCGCGTTCGGAGCTATCGACCTACTTACTCTTGGGTCAGAATGTACCTCTAAGCCGATGACCGAACTGTCGGCGGCCACGGCAATAGAGAGGTCGGAGTGGCAGAGTCTTAAATCGGCAAGGCTTCGCAAGCTACGCCGATTTATGGGAGGCTCAGCAAGGAAATCGAAAAAATTGAAGTATAGCGTTGCTTAACTCTGACAACATGGCACTCGTCTTTCAAATGTAAAAGGCTTTTGACCTCGGTGTGACCTGAAAATAAAGTGTCTTTAGATGAGGGATCTACGCTTTAAGTTAAGCGAAAGAAATACGAAGAAAAGCTTTCTGCACCGACCCGACACAAGAGAGGAAAAAACAACAACACTAGAACTAAACGAATCAAATCGCCTTAGTGCGCAATGTCGAAAATAAGAAGAAAAAGATATCCTCAGTTGTAGAGATGTCCTGATGTTCTGCTTGGCAAAGTGAGTTTTTGAGATAATAAGAAACCAAAGCATCTTACCTAGCAGAAGGAACACGTGTGCACAAAATGGCTGTCGAGAAATGAGTTTTCATCAGTTTTTTGGCAGTTCTGAGAGAATAAGACGACGGACCGTGCGAAGACGTACGTCTTTGTGTTCGAAAGGCGGATAGCGCTTTTGTGCCAAAAGTGAAGCGCGCGAATATCTTTCTTTCAATCTTTCGAACCCGTCGTTCCATGCATTAGACTTTTTGTTACTCTAGCGCATACAAGTTTCATTGTGTCCCCGTGCGAAATCTCCAGACATTTTTCCAGGGGCCAAAATTGCCTTTGACAAGGTCTGAGTTGATTTAAGAAATGAGGCGCCGGTAGAAAGAAAACAAGCTCATAAAGATACTGGGCGTCTCCGGTGGAATTGAAATTTAAAGGAATACAATTCGTCCTGCTGACGTCTGCGCTGCCTTGAACCTTACAGTTTGATGACGACTAGAAAGATTACAAGTTCGCAGAATTTAAGCATTGGTTTTGTATCACCTAAATGAAAAGCACCAAGACAATTTCATTCGCGCACTGACATAATGAGCGAAAATCATCCTAATTGCTATTCCATTTTGTGCTTTCCAATCAGTGGACATAACCACTATGCAGAAAATGCGCCTGCTCGCCTTGGCCAAATGAGGTAACAGCATGAGTGCACTTAGCTAAACGTGCGAATATTATCATATTTCATTTTGGGACTCTCGGTGCACTATGAGCACAGCGCAAACACCCTGGGGAAGTGAATCCGATAGAAATCGTTCGTTATGAGCAGCTTTTATTCGCTGCTTTCTTTTCTTTTTTTTTCACTTGATGTTTCTTTTTAAATGTTTTCCATCTCATTAAGTCGCGACTTCCCGTCCTAATTCCCCACGGCTGTTATTGCTTTCGACGTGCTCGAAACAGCGTTCGCTAAGTAGGCTGCTGTTGCATTGCTGGGTTCTTGTATTGATTTTAACAGGACCTCCGAAGTAAGCACGAAATATCGAAGCGATCGTAGTTTAAGACAGTGGAATGAACGCGGGAGCTTGTAATACAAAACAGTGACACAATATAAAAACTTTACCGAGTTCAAGTGGACGCTATAATGAATAAATACTCTCCAACATAACAGTCTTAACACATGCATTACATGGACAGCAGCGGTGGCCGAGTGGTTGAGCATCCGCCTCGCATGCGGGAGGTGCGGGGTTCGATCCCCAGTGCCGCCGGGTACCCACCGGGGATGCAATAGGTACAAGCTATCTCCTGGCCTGGTGCTCGGCTAGTAAGGGCTGAAATGCTTGGAAAATGGGTCTACGACCCCACCTTGAGAAATGGAAAATACCTTGTGCCATGGCGCTCCTTGGCCGTAGATGCCCTTGCGCCATAAAAATCTATCATCGTCAGCATTACTTGACTAGAATACAGATGACAAAAAAATCAACCCATAAAGTTTTCTTAAAAAGATATCCGTCTCTTCAACGGAGTTTGTTCTGCGGACTCTGTTCCACACAAAGGAAAAACAAAATACACAAAATATGAGATTCACAAAGCGTGTTAAGACTACACAGTACCGCAAAATATTTGTCTTAAGCAATATTTCTTCGAAAGCCTTAATAAATTGGCATGACGGGACAACTTCAATAAGGAGCATATTCCATTCGTATTGTAGGCTAATGTTCTGTATAGCGAAGATCATCCAACGAAGTGCCGCCGCGGTGGCTCAGTAGTTATGGCGCTCAGCTGCTGACCCGAAAGACGCGGGTTCGATCCCGGCCGCGGCGGTCGAATTTTGATGGAGGTGAAATTCTAGAGGTCCGTGTACTGTGCGATGTCAGTGCACGTTAAAGAACCCCAGGTGGTCGATATTTCCGGAGCCCTTCACTACGGCGTCCCTCATAGCCTGAGTCGCTTTGCGACGTTAAACCTCATAAATTGTAAACCTTTCAACGAAGCTGGTAGAAAAAAGAAAGAATGTTGAGAACATTAACACGTCGATAAAATTATCTATTTTTTGTTCTATTTTCTCGCCGAAGAGAAAAGTATTGAGACTGCTGTAAAGATTTTTATTCATTGGTTATTTTTTTTCTTTTTAATCAAAAATACAATCCAGACATTTCGTTCTAAAAAGCCCCTTCCGCGAAACGAAGAATTTTCTGCCTAAGTAGCTGTAATCTGTGAAGTTTCAATATTAAATTCGTAATTACGTGGGACAAAGCATGCATCTAGTTTTTGTGCTTGCTGTACATTTTTCCCTGTGCATCATTTTACATGAATGCCACGCTATGCGTGCGTATTTGAAAACTGATCACAGTTTAGCAAAATGCAATCGTGCGTGTAAAAATTATGCGGCGAGTTTAATTTTCTCTTTTTGGATGCAGAGGAGAGAGCAGGACGCTATCGCAATGATATTACTGTACAGATATTATATATGTTATCACATCAAGACCGCGTGACAGTCAGTGCGACGCCTAGATTATTCACTTAATCAGATTTCCGTGATATCGGCTCGGTTTTATAGAGTTTAACGTCACGAAGTGACTCAGGCTATGCAGGACGCCGTAGTGGAAGGCTCCAGATAATTTCGACCACCTGGGACTTTTAACGTGCACTGACGTCATGCAGTACACAAGCCTGTCGCATTTCGAAGGCGAAATGCGACCGCTGCGATCGGGATCGAGCCCACGCCTTTCGGGTCAGCAGCCGAGCACCATAACCACTGAGCCACCGCGGCGACTTTATTTCTGTGGCAGAACATTGCCTAGACGTATTTTTATTTGTATTTTTTTTCGAAATAAACTTGGTCCGCACTTCGCTACGTTTAAAGGCGACAGCCATTGAAGACAACCAGTTGCAAATTCTGTCTACAACAGATTACTGCCAACCTATGCCAGCAGTGCACGATAGCGGGTGGTGCGACGAGCAATCAACTTCGCAAATTCGGATAACCTAGCGAAGAAACACAGGCAAGCCATCAGTGAAGCTCAAGTCAAACAACGCTCCACGGATTGAGGCCTTCGGCGTACCAGATAATGCCTCAACAGGTGGTGAATACGACCCGTTTATAACCAATCATTTTGCCCCGAACTCCAATACTCTTCAAAGCACCCAAGATGCCACCGTAGATTGCAAACGCTGTGCAGTGCGCTGAAGCGCAATACACAAAGCATGTACGGGAGCAGCACGCTAGGCAGGGACCTCTTAAGTCGCTATGGTGGACATCATTGTGAAGCAAAGAAAGTAGCATTACAGTTGCTCGCATGCATAATTCTAATGCAAATGCTGGTTTCCACTGGCATTTCACGATTATTCTCGTGAACCTGTTTTTTGTGTCCCTTACTCTGTCCCTCGTCCGGTATTTTGCGCTTCCTAGTTTACAACATGCATCACCAACTAGCCCGGCAGCTTGCTCCCCTGAATTCTTTTCCAACGATGTCTAATTCTAAGTTTCCGGTTCAACCTGGTCGGCCGTAATCAGCGGATGAAAACAAATATCCAGATATGTGCGATTACGGCTTCTATCACGTGTACCAATTAATGTTTTTGCTCCTTTTGTGGAATCGTTCTGTTCTATATCAATGCAGAAAAGAGCTATTGCAATTCTATTCATTGTCCATTTCTTTTTTGCGGTAGTCACGTTTATGTATGGCATTGTCCCGTTTAGTATCGTTATTTCGTTATCATAGACATTACGATTTTCAAAAGATCGCACCGTTCAGCATTCTGCCGACAATATGTGTTTTACAAGAATATACGCGACCGCAATTTTATTCTGGCGGTAGTGCCAAGTCAAACACAAGTTCAAAGGCCCCCCTAACGGGATGACTGGATCGCTGAGGCGCATAAGCTCTTGGCCATCCGGCGGAGTTGAACTGATGTGTTATGAGAGGCTCCGCCCCTCCCGTCCAGATAATAAAGTTTATTGTCTGCTTTCCAAATGTTATTGGTTATTGAAATGTCAAATCTTATTACAGAGCTGCCCAAAAGCAACATTTCTCGAGAAACACCACGATTCTAAAATTTTGATCTTAAAAAGTGCAATACCAAAAATAACAGATACACCTCGTTGTTACTTTATTATCAGATTGTTTGATACGGCACGCTTTAGACGAAATGGAAGTTTCAACGATATGCGCTGCCTATAATCCAGGGATTCTCGCCTGTGCCACCTCGTCACGGGCATGTGTTCCCTGCGAATAGTTTTTCGAATTCAGGCTCAGATTCGAAAGCAAAAGTTTTTCGATTAGCGCTTTACCGACGTCCTTGCAGTAACCGCTCAAGGCAGAGAATAGCCAAGGTGGTCGCTAATTACGAACCGGTCTGACACACGAAACGCTTTGTGGATTCGCCTTCGAATTCGGAAAGACTCTGGTATAGCTAAGTTCGCTTCGCAGTCTCGACTACACCCGTCCAGTGGCCATTCAGCACAGCCAAAAAAGTGCTCACCCAGCCGAAACCCATCTCATACAGGGAAGAAAAATGAAAACTTTGCGAACGCGGCCACTCAGTCACTGATAAAAACTTAGGGTATAGTGAAAACTCCTGGTGAGGCCGACCACTGACGTCACCGCTGTGGTCACAACTATACGCGTCGCTTCCACTTCTGAAAAGCATCTCCGCATAAAGCCACCTTACAGAAGAGGATAATGAAAAGGATGGCTGGTAAAAAAAAATAAAGAGAAACGCATTCACTGCGCGTAGTGAGGCGTTGCTAATCGCTCGGCCGGCTGTCCTGTACTGGCGGCAAGCGCACGCCCCCGCCGAGCAGTTGCGATGCGCTGTTTATCGGCGGCCGAGCTCGCGCGGCGAGCAAAGAAGCGCCGGTCGGGTTTCTGTTTGGCCGATGAACCGGCAGCTTCTATCGCCGGACGCGGCACCGGGCGCTAACAGAGACACGTGCCAATGCCTCGGCCGGCGCGAGACTCCGGGTATTTGTCGCCTCGCCTCCGCCGAGCCTATATATAGCTCATTCTTTTTCCAGCGACGGTCCTTCCCCAAGATGGAGCCGCTAACAGGTTTCAAATTGAAGTGGCCAACAAACAGGGCAGGCCCAATCAGGTTCTTGCCCTGTCGATTGGTGCTACGGTTTATGGGAAGTGTGTACAAAGTATGAAAACGTGGCGAAGAAAAGACGAAAAAAAGACCTCGAAGTCAGGTAGCCTTACAGACCCTCAACGCCAAAGAAGGCAGTTCGCGCAACCGTTTTATCTTCCTCACTCCGAGCCTGAGAAGGGAGTACGGTAGCGGGTGTTTTGATTACGTCACAAACAGCGTTCCAAGAACGCTGCTTGCGTTCTACTGACAGTGAGACAGCTTATAGTGTTACAAAGCTGCGATGCCTTCCTTTAAAAAAAAAACTTTTGTTCTTTGGCTCTCCTGTTCTTTCAGGCTCCTCTGCTTTGTTCGGGAATAGCGGATATGGCAAAGAGCGCGCTATATATGAAAGCTTTCAGAGCAGGTGCCTTGGTAACAAACAGGTTACGGCTTGTTGATTGCAGTGCACAGTCATGGGTTAAAAGGTATCCGAATTTAGGGCGCTTGAAACGAGCACATGGTCTAGTTCTGGTGTGTATAGATTAAGGTTATTCTGTCTAGCAGCCTTTGGCCATCGTAAGTTCGCTTCAGTACCTCGGGCAGTTGCTTATAGAGCACTGCTGAATATAACGGAGGACGACGGTATACGGCTGCGACTTTTCTCCTCAAGCCGAGCCCTAATATACTGACCGCGGGTGCACAGAGTAACGAGGAAGTAAGTTCTGTAGATCTTAACGCAAATTTCAGACATGGGTAATTAACTGTGCGGCACTGGAAAAAGGAGAAAATAATAGGGGACGTACGCGCAAGGTGTAAGCATTAATCAGGCACAATAATAAAAGTAAAGCGGCAATGCAGGAGCTGTTCGGAGACGAGTTTAGATTTAGCTAGCTGCCAACTGTGGCTGCGGAGCAAACGCGGAATAATTTGAGGGCCCTTCATGCTTTGCGCGCATTTTAGGCGGCCATTATCTGGGCCAGTGATTTTATAGTTTGCTTCCGAGTAAAAAGCAGAGCAATAAGGAGAGGAAAAAAACAAGAAGCAAATATTTATACTCAACAGAGACGTGTGCATCACACTAAACGCTATTCCCAATTCAGATCGTAAATGACACGCTCCAGGAGGTATGTTAAACTCGCTAGCTAAAACAAGGTCCCGCTTGGCATATTCAGCTACGAAATTTTCTCTGTATTTGCTCAATTTCTTTCCTCGTGCCCGCCTTCCAGATTTCTCGAGGCAGAGCTATTATTCTTCGCCGTCGCAGTCTTTTTCGCATTTCCTCCGTTGTTACTTCACTATTTCCTTTTCGACCATATCACCACATTAGGCTCCTATATTTCGTGAGAGTACTTACAGAAGTCAAGGCGGTCGGGAAAACGGTCCCTGAGTGGAGGCCCGTACAGTCACAGAGTCCGCTGACAGATATCTCGGGAGCCTTTGAGGATTTAGGAAGGGCGCGGCGGTATACAGAAGGGGGCAGTGGTCCCATAGATGTACGATTCATTTATCGACCTACCCTCAAAGAAAAATTAAGACTCAGTGAGGTTCTTCGATAGCAGATTCTCTTGCTTGGAAGGGCGCAGGTAGTGAGACGGTGGTACTCGGAAGTTCCCTCAAATCCGCCCCTGTTCGGATACGACAACGGGTACGCGCAATACGAAAAACTTCTTGTGCTAGTATTCTTTTATAACGCGCTTATTAAAACGCTCCCGTGCATAGATTCAAGTGTTAAAGCCTGCGGTGTCCAGGCAGCTCCGGATATAGACCACCTACTGGATGCAGAACGCGTTCGGTTCTCCCCGTCGACTGTGCGCACACGCCTGAGCGAATTGTTTCTTAGTGCGAGCGAACGACGGGAGGCTGTCGCCGCGAGCTTAATTAAGCTTTTCACACATCTCGTCGGCGGGACAGTGAAAACTAGGCGTTGCCGCGAGACAGGCCGTTCCTCTGGAAAAGCGGAGGCTAGGACGAGAGGGCCCCGCGATCTTCGGCGAGCAAGGGCCGGATGAGCGTAAGACATCGGGCTACCATTGTTTGCGAACAGGGCGCAGGCGGTATTGAGGAGCCAATTCACGCCGCAGGAGCGCTAAGACGCGGCCAGGGGGGCGTCTGTCAGCTGTACCAGTGGCGCGTGCACCGTCCCGTGAGTCCCAATTAAGGCAGCCGCGGCGGTGTTTATTTCGGTCCGAGCCCCGGGCGCTGCTGGCGGTTCGGGTCTTGTGCAGCAGCCCACTCGGATGGCTGGCTCTCCGGCACAGACCACGTGCCCGCACCGCGAAGAGAAGAGGCCATTGCCCTCTGCCCCCCTCGCCCTCAACGCTTCTCTTTCCGCTCTGAAGTCGCGGATGCGAGACTCGTGGCGGGTGCGTCCCAGGCAAACGGTTTGGTGCCTTGTTAACAATGCCGCCGAATTCATCGTCACACCGTGTTACGCCTGCTACAAGACAAAGGGTCTATCACCCACTGACCCTCGACTCACCGCGCCTTGCACCAGCTGGGGCCATCATTTCCCTATATGACCTCCCCACGTGACCTTTCGCCAACCCTGGCGACGTTTTCATTCTTGGGCGCCCCTGAATCCCGCACTGGGCCTTTAATTGGTGCACCCGTGTTGTGAGCATGGTGCGAAGACTGTAGAGCTGAAGCTGTCGAGCGCTGATGCGTCTTCCCTGAGAGGCCGCGTGCAAAGCAGACTGAACCCCAGGGAGCTGTTTCGCATCATTTGAAGAAGAACTCACTCAACAATTTTATCACGACTATTCCGCGCAATGAAATGCGGAGCGATTCTTTACACGTTCCTTCCGAATTTTCTTCGTCGTCGTTTTGTGGCTCCACTGGAGCTGCTCCTTGTGTCATACTACCTACACCACGTGCTCCATTTCGTCTCCCGCAATCCCCGCATTTCAGGCACAGCACTTGTCTGAGCTGGTACCTTAGCTTCAATGTCTTCGCCAGGGATTGCGACCTCAAACCTCTAAGTATATATAACGAGGTTTTAGATGTTGCGCGACATTCCTTCGGTACGTCTTCAGCAATACTAGGTGCAAATCTTTAATGTTAATCTTTCATGTGTGCGCAGTGGTACATGTATACCTGTTACGCAGATATTCCCCTTGCCTTCTCGTCGATGGCGCTTTGAAAAGATACTGCAGGGACCGTATTGGCCAAATGCTTCTATAGGGTACCGAGAGTTCGCGTTTGAAAACCACCTGCATTCCGCTGAAAGTCCAAGTACATGTATACACCACTCTTTACCGTCTTAGCACCCTCGCGTAAGGTTTAGCAGGCGCAGGGGCGGATCTAGAGGCTATTATGGGAGTAGCCTACTATTCACAACAACAACTAACTGAGTTTGACTGTCAAGTTTGCAAGCGCACGCAGAGCTGTTTAGTGAAAAACAGATGGCAACATTTTCAACGCTGATAAAAGCGCAACTGAGCTCAGTATGCACTCAGCGGATCTAACAGTTAACGGGGCAAACAGACGGCTCATGCTTGGTTTACCTGCACAGGCGAGTTTAGGCTGAGAGAAAACAAATACAAGGCAAATTCTAGTCACAACTGCTGCTTCCGATTACTCCCTCTGTACGTAGGTAAGTAGATATACGGATGGATAAGTAAAGAAGCAACAGTTTGGACTTACGTCAGCCCGGTGCCCAACGCTCGCCACCACGTCTCTAGAGATCACCTTCATAAAGTAGGCGCCCCATTTATCGAAGTAACGCATCTTCTTTTTTTCTCACTTATTCCGAAGACAAGTGACACACAGAATTGCCTGCCCACCTCAATAGCCATAATTACCCGCTATTGTTCGAATCTGCCATTGAAGATGTGTTTATTCCCAGTGATCTGTATTATCTTGCCTTACTGCGTTTAGAATAGCTTGTTTATCTTTTGTATCTGAATAAACATACAGTGAATAAAAGATGCACAACTGTACGCACGCCACCGCATGCAATACCGCTTAGTGATATGTCGACTATCTCGAGGTGACCGATGACGACAGCCAGCTAAACAACAAGTTAATAGGGCACCACCGATATTCGAAGAGATATACGAAGAGCTGTCTGATTTTGGAAGCGCGTATTCACGAAGAACCTGCGGCGCGTAACAGCGTCGCGGATTGGCTGGCGCACCAGAGTGGTGGACCAACCACCATAGACATCGAGAAAGTACCCAGCCAATCCCTAGCCGTAAGTTCCTTAAGAACCACGCCCCTAGCTCCCGGCTTTAGACATTTTCAGAGAAGCAGCAAGCAGGAACGCCTCGCAGCGCAGTGACACTTTTGCATAGTTCTCTGCAAGCACCCAGGAAATTCTGCCCCTGTAAGGACTAGCTTCACTGCAAGGCATGCGTGTCACGTTGCCGAGCCTTTGCACGCTGCGGCGTTCATATACCGCGTGGACTAAGAAGCGGCGGCCAACGCTTTCCCAATCGCGCGCAATATGCATTTATCCTCGCTTTCGGCTCAGGACTGGGCTTCTCACCAAAGTAACGAAGGGCTTTTCGCCCCAGTCGGAGTCGTCCGTTGTGCAAGCGATGGCAGGCAGGCGGCCGGGTTCGCCCTGGACTTGGCCCAATTTTCTATTCCTGCAGCCGCGCGATCGTACGAAATGTCTCCGCGGGAGTCACATCGGCTTAAGCCCAAAGTGTATTCACTGTGGTCTGCTTCGCTTTTGTTCTTACTTTCCTCCTTTCTTTCGGCATTTTTCTTTTCTTGTTGATATGCTCCTTTCCTATTCAGAGTCCACCGCTTTGCCGGACCTTGCGCAAGCGCCGAAGTCTTTTGACAGACGCGCCCTGGCAGCGGTAACACTTTTGACGTTTCTCACTCGTGCCAACTGGCAGGCGCTTTTCTTTCTTTTGCTGGCCCGATTTTTTTTCTCGCTTCCTTCACTCGTTCTTTCCGACAGACAGAAAGAATAAGCCACTTCCGAAAATTGCACGCTCTCCGTAATCTCGGCGCGCCGTCACCTGTTCCCCACAAAAACGGCCAAGAGCTCCACCTTGTTACCGACGGTTTCATTTTTCCTCGCCAATGTCTTGTTTTTCGACGTTTTTTTTTCGTTTTTTTTTTTGGCGATGAAAACGATTTCGAAGCATTTCTCGAGTTCGAGAAATGAAGCGATTTCGGCGCCCTCTGTACCCTTTTTCTGCGGGTTCTCAAACTCATTCGAGGGCGCCACTATTGAGGAGAATTGGAAGAACGCCTCGGGAGAAGTCTTGCTCCGAGGCTGCGAAGTCTAGCGCGAAAAAGAGTCTTGCGTAAGCTGTAAGTTCAACAAATCGAAGGCTGCAATTTAAGGCTTTCAATGTAAGTGGCTCTTCTTACAGACGAAGGAGACGGCAGACAACAGAGGGTGACAAAGGAAGACAAGCAGCACAATGGACAGTATATTGCGCCGACATGAAATGGCGGCATAGCGTCGCGAATCCAAGTAGCAGGAGCGAAGACAAGCGTTGAGAGCGTGAGCTGTTGCAGACTGTAGCGCCATGTTGCGGATATCGCGTATTACGTTATCATCACGCGAGGCAATCACATGAACATGACCTGGTCAAGTGGTTATAAGTGATCAGGTCACGTGTTTAAATAACTCACATGATCATGACCCACTTGCACCGGCATGTCCCCCTTAACAAATGACGCTCGAAGCTAGCCCCGCAATACGCTAACGACCCTTAATTTTCATTTTCTTATCATGTCATTATTTTCATTGTCGTAAGATACTGGCAGCTGATGACATCAACCGTTATCAGAAGCACCGGCTTCTCTGTCGGCAACGTCCAGGCCCCACAAGGATATCTCTCTTGCTTCCCCGGATATCTCAAGCAGGTATAAATACGTAAATGGCCATGGCATAGGTTTCCCGCAACAGCGCAAGGTGCAGCAGAATCTGCCGCAGCGACGGAAACCTTCCCCCACCCCCCCACCCCCCCACCCCCCTTCCTTTTTCAACTTATGGCTCATGGCGCACTTCTCGAATAAAAAAAAAAGAAACCTTAAAACTCCGCACACGCTGTTATGCGGGAAAATGCCGCAACGCTCTCCCTGGCTCATTCACTTTTTCTGCTGTTGTTTTAGTGAGACCTACATCAACATCCCGCACTAAAAAATGGAGGAATGACTTACCATTGGCTTCATTAGCTATCGGTCCATCAAAAAACAACACAAGCCGCATATGAGACACAAAAACGAACCATGCTTCTTTTGGTCCCGAACGCGCACGCTAAGTACTCACAGCGCCAGAAATGGTTGCGTTTTATGAAGCCATTAATGAAACGCACTCACCGGAACGCGGCCAGCGTATACGGCGTACCGCATCCGTAACTGCGTGGGACGCGAACTAAGAAATAACCCTGCAATTTTTATCACAAATAAACTGATCGGGGCACAAGCTTGTTCGTGCTTAGCTTCGGTGCACGGCGTACGCATGCTCAGTCAGTTCCATTACGGTGGCCCGCAGTAGCGACCACTGGACAAAACATTCGTCTGAGTGAAAACACGACACCAGCAGGGTATTCGCCGGGTTTTATATGCGCAAAGCGCGCTTCTAGAGGCCTCGAGCAATACACGCAGACAGTTAAGGGGAAACATCAAAGAAAAGAGTCCGCCAGAGAGCGCATGCACTGAACGCTTGGCGGAGAGCTTGTGCTCCTTGTTGTTGTTGTGCACCTCAGTAAACATGGCACAAATCCATGCGGGGGGATGGGCCAAGGTATGGTGGTGAATACCAAGAAAAATCGCGCAGTATTTGCGCGGAAAAGAAAGGCTTGAGGCATAGAAGAAGAATAGTGCATGGAATGACTGAAGCTAGAAAAACTAATGAAAAATCTAATTAAATAAATAATTTTGAAATATGTGGCATTAAAAAAATACAGATTTTAAACATGCTGAAGAATTTTGCATGCAGTTAACAAGGTAGCCTACCAGTTGCAATAACGTTGTCATGATGGTATCTCCAAACCCTACTTGAAGTGAATCCCTTGGCGCCCGAACCGAGCGAACGAAGAAAGAAGACAATCTCATCCTTCTTTCTCGTTTTCTTCGTCTCCTTCGTCTTATAAGCATTTCGTATTTGGTAGAAAATAACGTATCTGGTTTTCCAGAACTATCGATTGTATATCTGCTATTGATGTGCTCAGATCTGAGCAGCATAGAGTTTTCTCCAGTTAACAGATAGTAATTTTGTAAAATGTTAATTCGCTTCAAGTGTGTCTCCCCGCCTCGGGGGATAGTATCTATACTGTGCCGATTACCACTCAAACCCCAGCTGCTGCCTTTTTGCCAGAATTTTAACTTCACTATTAAATCGTTGTTGCATCTCCCGGTTTGTTTCACTTTTTTTTTCCTCTATCCTGCATCCCCAGGTATACGGGGATGTCTATATACGATCGGCGTCTGCTTGCTCTGAGTGCAAGTCAAGTGGCGTGTGCATTTATACGCTGAAACCTTGTCCGCTAAAATGCGAAAGTCCGAAAATATATTAACGCTCTCAAGGCTATTACCATGACATTTTTTTTTTATTTTCGCTGGTCGAAGATCATGATTCTTCCACTGGTCCAAGTCAATCACCTCAACCGCTGTCCAGTGTATTTGTCTGCCGTCAAATTGTGAAGTCTCCTTGCAGCAGCTGAGCACATGGTCGATAATTATTGTTATTGTTATTATTGATGATTATGATGATGATATTGTGCAGTTTTTAACATATAAAAAAGGCAAGAAATGATTTGATAAACGTCGACAGGAGGAGGAGAAGCAATCATACTTTCCCTTGCTACAGCGGTGCACCTGCTCCGAGAATGGTTGCCTCAACGGCCCTGATAGTAACAAAATAAATAAATATATGTTGCGTCCCACTGAATCCGCGCAACCTTTATAATGCTAAAGACGGTGTCTTCAACAAGGCTGCCAAATTCACTAACCCTCGAATTTTATCTGCTAAACACCCTTCGAGTTCAAAACTAAGTCGCGTGACTCAGAAACCACATCCGATCACTGCGCTATAAGAGTAACTATAGCACAATTATTGCGCACTTAGTGCAATTAACGCGCTCGAAAAGGTAGTGGTGTTATATTCATAATCGACGCTCTCACTTAAGGCTGCCATTCAAAGACAACGTATGACCAGCAGCCGAAACTTGCTTGTTGAAAGCCACTATTTTCGATGCAGTCATCAATCGACTCCAAAACAGCCAATGAGGGCGACCAAAAGTTAAACTGTGCGCAAGCAATGTTTGACTCTAAGTTGCCCAAGACACAGATGCCCTGCGGAGAAGGTTTCAGCCATCACATTCATTCAAAAAAAAAAAATGTCAGACATATTTAAAGTAGCTTTCGATACTGCGCGTAGATAGAGGCAGCGCGTTTTCTCTTCCAAATGTTGCGAAATTTTCTCGTTTGATAACGTCGAAAAATTTCTTCTGCAGACCACACGTGCGTAGGTGCATTGACGTCGAATAACGCAGTAATACTTGCGGCCTGCTCCCCTTTTCTCTGCCTTGCAATAAACGCGAGAAAAAGGAAACGTCTCCTCTTTATTCCACCCACCGCGCGCTTATTGATTTCGTGTTTCCTGAGACATTAGCGCACGTTGCAACTTCTCTTTTCCTGTTCTCACTAGCACGATTCATTTGAACGCCCTTACACAATCCGCTAATCTGTGGATCGATTTTAACAAAGAAAGTAGCGAAAGTGATTCGGAAAGATGTTGCCGCCTGCTCGCGCTCACAAAAAACGCAAGACCGAACAGATTCGTGCATTTCGTAACACGACTCGAAAAGAGGGTAAGATATGAGACAGGATGCAATAGCGAGAGTTTTGTAACGTCTTCTGCATCTACACACGACACGGATTACTATAAAGCGCCGCCACCAACGAGGTAACGGGTTAGATTCCTCTCACTACCTCCACCATAGTGCAAGGATCACTCGCAAGGTGGCGGGGCCGATGCGACAAAGCGATTTCGTCCGCTCGGATAGAGTTTCTAAGAACTCGGGTTCGCGTTGGGCGACGCCGAACTCTCTTCAGAAACAGTCCGACGCGCGTCTGCATCGTTAAGCCCGAGATCCTGACATAAGCTTAAAAGGTCTCGCAGAGTGGTTCCCCGATAAATAGTTCTCCGTCCACTGTCATCCGAAAACGAAGCAAGGAAATTTAAGCACACATCTCATGTTCCAGCTTCGAATCCCAACCGCAATTCGTCGTTCGAACTAGTTTTGATCTCCCAAATGAACCCACAGCGTGAAGTGCCATCGTAAGCTTTAGTGAGCCGCTGTTGCTATCGGCAAGTGGAGCAGACGAAGTAGAGGGAGAACAAGTACACAGCCGCTGCAATGATGATGAGAAAAACGTTTACTGCACAAAATCGGCTTTTGGCTAAAGTGGGGAGTGAGGGTAAAGCAGGCACACATGTAAAAATGCTTCACATCTGTGCAGTGGATGCCGAATATATCATGTACATGCCAATGTACAAATGACTGCCGGTTTTCGTTCCTGCGTATAGCCGTTGTATGCTTACGTCTTGTTCATCCTGCGGGACAGGCCGCAATACTTCATCCCGGCCGCGGCGGTCGCATTTTAATGGAGGCGAAATTCTAGAGGCCCGTGTACTGTGCGATGTCAGTGCACGTTAAAGAACCCCAGGTGGTCGAAATTTCCGGAGCCCTTCACTACGGCGTCCCTCATAGCCTAAGTTGCTTTGAGACGTTAACCCCCATAAACCAAACCAAACTTCATTATTGGCGAACATGTTGCATAGGCTGATGATGCTCGGAAACGTGGCTCACAATACGGCTTAACTGAGATTCATTCATTCATTCATTCATTCATTCATTCATTCATTCATTCATTCATTCATTCATTCATTCGTGCTTTGTTGGCTATTTCATGCCACGACGCGTAATAGCGCTGCTGATATGACCGGGAGTCCACTGGTAGCAGGAAGGTAGTACAAAAAAAAGCTATTCACAAGCTCATTGTTACTGCAGCGCCTGCGCACTGCAAATGTTTAACATGCATCCCACGCGCGCCGCTGCCACGAAATGCATAATCTTCTCCATCTGGTTTTCCCGCGTCACTATTAGGCCATTAAGTCCTTCCACGACGCGCAACGAGATGGAACGAAAATTACGCATGCCGCAGTCCAGACACTTGCTTTCACTCCCGCTATATACCAACCCCATTTCCAAGAAAATTTTTTCTCTTGACTTGACCGATGTTGGGGTGACGACTCTGAAGGCTCCAGTAAGCGTGACGATCTTCTTTGGGGACGGTGGCGACACAACCACAAGACGCAAGCGCGCGCGCATTTACAAGGAGCAGCAAATGAGCATTAACAGAAACCCGAAGAGCATAACTTCTTTCTCTGCATCTTTCTATTTTTTATACGTGTGCGTGATGAAAGGTCTTTCATCACGTGGGACGAGAGGGAAAGCAGTGTGCTAAAAAGAACAAAGAAATAAAAGAGAGAGGGCAGGGAGGAGTTCATTCAGAGGAAAGTTTCCCAAACTGAAAGGTGAAGAGCGGAACAGCGCGCGAAAGCGCCTGGACGGCTTCTCGCCACCGCCTCTGTGGCGCTGCAGCTGGAGGACTAAAAACAGAGCTCCCCAGCAACCGCCCCTGGTGGAGGCAATCGCTCACCAAAGCGAAATCGCGCAACGTGGCAGCGGCTGAGCGAGCGTGCAGTGAACAGGAACGAAGGCACCGTAAACAAAAAAAAAAAACAAGAAAAGGCGGAACAACCGTAAATAAATAGGTTGCCTCTGCGTTCGAACACGTCCCCCCGTCCACCCCCGCCCTCAAAGCACCGCGTTGCGTTTTACTGCGCTCTGTGCCAAGAGCAGCCGCGAAGCGTCACTCACCTGGACCTAGCTGTGAAGGGAATAAAGTGAAAATAAAGCTGACTCCGTAAGAAGAGAGGGTGTGGGGGAGAGGGAGGAAAGGAAAGGGAGAGGACGACGTCTGTCTTGCTGCCACCTCGCCTAGCGAGATGCAGAGCCCGGATGAATGGCGCGCTTGCCACGTGTTGCCCATTACCCTTTAGCATTGGGGCTGCTCTACTGCTATAGGGTACGTTTCTTTATTTCATTTTTTTGCTTTCCGCGCTTTGCGCCATTACTATTTCTCTTCCGCGTAGCTGTTCTCAGAAGTGCTCTCAGTCGTACTGCACGCGTTTTCTCGCTTGTGTGTTTTTTTTTTCGTTTCTCACAACGGGAACCACGGTTCGTATTTCTGAGGTCGTTCGTGTGACATTTGCTTGAACCCACGGTAACGACTCTTGCACCTTCCTTCAACTGACCCGTCCCTTAGCCAAGTGCTGGAACAGTTTACGCTGGAAAGATGTGACAAGCATGATTTTTACCCCTAACTTAGCTCTGCTCGTGGTTATTTGTAGATGTAATGTCACCGCAAGTTTCTTATTTTCTTTTCTTATCCTTCTCTTGACTCTGCCCACCGTTGCTTCCAAATTTTCCCGTCATTCGCATCCTCTTTAATCGTCCCCTCGCCTCTTTCATTTCATTTCTCCATTCTGCCTGATATTCTTTATTTCCGCTCTCCCAGCTCAGGTGCTTCAATATCGATGGCAGATGCCAGGGATAGCAAAAATCTTTTTCCTTACTTTTTATTATTATTTTAATAAACCACTTACTACTACAATATCCTTTGCTGCGATAGCCTGCTCGTGCTTCGCCTGCCTCTCAGGTATCCTCGGTGTGCTGTGTGTATATGTGTGTGTGTGTGTGTGTGTGTGTGTGTGTGTGTGTGTGTGTGTGTGTGTGTGTGTGTGTGTGTGTGTGTGTGTGTGTGTGTGTGTGTGTGTGTGTGTGTGTGTGTGTGTGTGTGTGTGTGTGTGTGTGTGTGTGTGTGTGTGTGTGTGTGTGTGTGTGTGTGTGTGTGTGTGTGTGTGTGTGTGTGTGTGTGTGTGTGTGTGTGTGTGTGTGTGTGTGTGTGTGTGTGTGTGTGTGTGTGTGTGTGTGTGTGTGTGTGTGTGTGTGTGTGTGTGTGTGTGTGTGTGTGTGTGTGTGTGTGTGTGTGTGTGTGTGTGTGTGTGTGTGTGTGTGTGTGTGTGTGTGTGTGTGTGTGTGTGTGTGTGTGTGTGTGTGTGTGTGTGTGTGTGTGTGTGTGTGTGTGTGTGTGTGTGTGTGTGTGTGTGTGTGTGTGTGTGTGTGTGTGTGTGTGTGTGTGTGTGTGTGTGTGTGTGTGTGTGTGTGTGTGTGTGTGTGTGTGTGTGTGTGTGTGTGTGTGTGTGTGTGTGTGTGTGTGTGTGTGTGTGTGTGTGTGTGTGTGTGTGTGTGTGTGTGTGTGTGTGTGTGTGTGTGTGTGTGTGTGTGTGTGTGTGTGTGTGTGTGTGTGTGTGTGTGTGTGTGTGTGTGTGTGTGTGTGTGTGTGTGTGTGTGTGTGTGTGTGTGTGTGTGTGTGTGTGTGTGTGTGTGTGTGTGTGTGTGTGTGTGTGTGTGTGTGTGTGTGTGTGTGTGTGTGTGTGTGTGTGTGTGTGTGTGTGTGTGTGTGTGTGTGTGTGTGTGTGTGTGTGTGTGTGTGTGTGTGTGTGTGTGTGTGTGTGTGTGTGTGTGTGTGTGTGTGTGTGTGTGTGTGTGTGTGTGTGTGTGTGTGTGTGTGTGTGTGTGTGTGTGTGTGTGTGTGTGTGTGTGTGTGTGTGTGTGTGTGTGTGTGTGTGTGTGTGTGTGTGTGTGTGTGTGTGTGTGTGTGTGTGTGTGTGTGTGTGTGTGTGTGTGTGTGTGTGTGTGTGTGTGTGTGTGTGTGTGTGAAGCCGCTGGAAACCAGTGCTTCAGCCAACATGGTGGTGCCTGTGTGTCATACAGTACACATCATTAGTCCTGTTTCGCGAATCCATTGGCGTAAACGAGTGCAACGTAAGAGCATTTTGCTTTAGCTGTCCCGCATTCTTCAAGACCGCCTAACCAGCCAACTGCCGCTATGATGATCCCGCATAGATCACGTGTACCACGACGTGCACTGTTTTTCTCCCTATATACCCCAACCTCCACAACTGGCGTGCGCGTCGCATGGACGTGAATTATTTAGTTTCCCTCTTATTTCTAAACGCACGTGCGAATGACTTATCCGATTTGTTTCCCTTGTATTCTTTTTTTTTCGTCTCTTTTTTTTGTCTATTAAACGTTCTTATTTTTTCGCTCCTCACTTTTTTGATTCCCTATCTTTATCGCTTTTTAAACCTTTCTTCCGTATCTCCTCTTTCTTTCCTTGTTTCTTTGCTGCTTTCTGTCGTTTATTTGTTTCTTCCCTCAATGTTTCATTCATCACATTCCCGTCCTTCACTATTTAATATTTCCTGCTTTTTCTGTTCTTCCTTCATTCCCTACTTCCTTTCTCTTTTTCTTATTTTTGTGTTTTCTTCCCTTTCTTTTTGTTTCCGGGTTCCTCGCGAGTCATACCTGACTCCCGGAAGTCAACGATGCAGCTAGACCGCACCCACACGCGCCTCCTGGGATGTGCGCCAAAGGCCATGCCACGCGGCGACCAGAATCAAAGACGACTCGGTTATCAAAGGGGATAAAGTAAGAAAATGACTAAAAGAAAACCGAAACCATTAGCGAAAAACAAGAAGAAGAGGAAGGAATAGCTTTCGACAAGAAAACAAAAACCTCCACTGAAAGCATTCGTACAAAAAGCAGCAGTTGCCAGACAGACGCTCGTTCCCATACGAGTTTGGCACGAATCCCCTGTCGGAGAAGCAGACGAAAATGAGCGACTCCTAGCAGAAGCAGACGATGAAGAAAAAAAAAACGCGGGGGGAGCAGCGGTTTCTTTAGGCTTAAGGCGGTGAAGCCGCGTCGATGGCGACTGGAAAAAAACGCTTCGCGCGTCTGGTCCACGTCGCCAGTTAGGTAAAACAGACCATCGTTCTCGCCCGAAAATATATGGGCGGCCGCGGGCGGTTTGTTCTCGCCGTGTCGGCGATCGGCTTGTTTCTGCGTTCTCTCTATTCTTTCGTGCCGACCCCCCCTTGCAGCTTGCAAAGCGATACCCGCGCGGCTGGGCGAAGGCACAATCTGTCCCGAGGGCGAGTCGTTGCAGCCGCGTAGTTGAAGAAATATAGCCGCCGGTATGTGGCGGCGAATGTTGGGTGGAGACCCATTTGCTGTCTAGTTCAGGTTACACGGGTTCGCAACTAGGAAGACACGAGATGGGGGGGGGGGGGGGGGGGGGGGGTTGCTGCATGATGTTTGAGGATGCGAGTCGGATGGCGTCTTGACGAGCGCGTGAATGCACGAAGGTTACGGCAGCCTTAGCTGCAGAAATTATTCGCTCTTTTTACCGAGCACCGCAAAGCCGGAAATGTGGACGTGAAAGTTTTGCGTGATTCTGTTATACCAGTTTACTCCAATAATTTGAGAAAAAAATCGTTATAGTGCTTTGACAGGCTGCTCCACAAAAACACTTCAGAACTGCATAAGAGTGCCAACTCCATGTCTGACTAAATAATGCTGTTAATAAGTTTCTTTACCGAAACGAGAATCAACGACGCAGAATCTTTACAAGAGAGGTTTGGGCTTAATAATGAAATAGTACCTGGGGTGCAACGCGTTGTCACGACATGTTCTACAAACGCAAATGCGAAAAAGAAAACGGAATTCGTGCAGCTTATAGTTACTCAACTACATTTGTTTACAACGGCAAACAAAAAAAAGTTAAGCAACGACGTTGTTGTATAACGGCCCAGTCTCACTCACGGTCTGTTAAAGCTGCATTGTCAAAGCAACGAGTATACACATCGGAAAAGAGAAAGAAATAGAGGAAGAAAGGAATGCAGCTGCGTTAGGCCCGTTTCACATGCTGCGAATTTTGACGCACCGGCACTGCGAATTCGGTCCCGCCGTTGACGCCGCAATGCGATTGCCGCTCAGTCGTTTCACATGCAACGCAGGGCCTGCGAATTCGTTCGGTGTGACAGCAGGGTTGCTAGATGACTGCTCATGGAACCCGTGAATAAACGCGGCATTAATGCAACATGGAATGTGGTCGTGTTGTTGTATTCATGCGTGCTTTTAGACACAAAAAATATTTCGAATGTTTTTTATTAAAGTAAACAGTTCTGAATTATTCAAAAAGTACGTTGGCACGTGACCGCAAGTGACGTCAGACCAGTGAGGCGTGAGTGCAAGGACCGCCATAGCTGACCAAGCCAAGCCTGGCGGGGAGCCAAGCAAAGGATGCTCCCTATTGGTCAGTCGCAGAGCGAACACACCGACGCTGCGAACGAATTCCAACCGGACGGGAATCGTTCGCAAGCCGTCTGCGGCAAGAGCGGCGGCCCTCTCCGACCCAGAGCGAACGAATTCGCAGTGCCGCGCGGTGAAATTCGCAGCATGTGAAACGGCCCTTACACGGCGTGCGTGGATTGGTACGCGTTTGCGCCACTTTGCCCGCTTGCTGTTGACAGCGTTGCGCAATGGCGTCGTGTACGGCACGGATTATCTATTACTCATGCGCATGGCACCACCAATACCCCGGTGCACTAAAGGTAGTCCTTATTCCCATCTCTCCCAGACACCTCTGTTATACATGGCTTCCCATTTTGATGCCAGAGACACGCTGTTGTGCAGCGTTATATATCATTGCTTCTGGTGGCATGAGTATTTTTTCATCTTTTGCCGACAAAAAGCTTTTTTAGAAATGAGACCTTAGAGCGGATCTTTTATCCTTCACACCTTAGAACGTTAATCGCTAACTCACACACTGTCTGGCTAGGCCCTTTTCGTCGATTGATTGATCGATCGATCGATTGATTGATTGATTGATTGATTGATTGATTGATTGATTGAAACACACTGAAATGGGCGCCTGGCACCAGTCAGCAGGCAGGCCATTCTATCTGACGTCGACTGATATAGACTGTTGTCAGTATTGGCACACGTTCTCGCAGGGCCTTGTTGACACTCCACTCGGATTCTGCCAATTGCATTAATCCCGAGATAAAATGACGTCTTCCTCCTGTTGCACAACTGCGCCACTCGCTCCTTCCGCTGCCGCTTGTTCCATTTCCTGCCAGTCGCCCTCCCTCTCGAACTTGCTGGAACAGGCGCACTCGGCAACAGCCGCTCGGAAGACCAAGCGACGCGATTAGGCGGCACCAGGGAAGACGACGACTAAGTGCACCTGACGTCACCGAAGCTCGCTGCGCTGCCTTCTTCCTGGCTGACTCCATTACTGCGTCCGTATAGCGCACGAGGTTCGAGACTGGAAAAGCGGGCCCCGGACCGAACCGTTAATTGGCCTCGTTAAGAGAGAGCAGCGCGACAGTACAAGTCCAGGGCGAGCGCAGTCGCGGAGTGCCTCCCATCGACGTGTCCGCGTCGGCGAACAGTCGAGCTTGCCGCAGCAGTGGAACCTAATTTTCATCTCCGGGCCGCAGCTGCATTCAATGCAGTGACACGCAGAGCGGCTTCGGTTTTACAACTCTAAACAACAAGCAGCTGACGGTAATTTGAACGCCACGCGCAGAACACACGTTGTTAATAAAGACGCCATCACAGAGGATGTATTAAATCACTACCTGAGCGGCTGTCTCCGTACTCTTGCGGAACCGTGCAGTTTTTGCTTAGTTCTGCACGCAACTAAGCATAAGTAACAATCCAAACGAGTACTCTGTAGACCGGTTATGGCTGACTTGGTCTATGGAGTCTGACTAAGTCTCTGTACGTTACCTTGATAGGTGATAGCTCCGTGGAGTGTTTCATAGATTGCCTAAGAAAGAAGGAAGAGGGTGTAAGGTGAAAACTCAGAAGGAAGAAATTGTAGACTACACTGGGGTAACGTGGTTGCATTCGAAAGTGTACTGCTCGATGAACGCATGTTCGTCAGGAGCGTAAATTTGCAAAAAAGAAAAAAAAAACGAAACAATGCGGTCCAGAAGCGCTTTGTTCGAAAAGACTGATTTAAGAGACTAAGATATCTCGACTCAGGAAAAAAATAAATTGCGAAAGACCACGATTACTTATGTATACGTCCGACGTCCGACTTTTACAGAGCGTAAGAGGCCTGAGTAAGACAGTCCTATTCATTTGAATCCCTTAAATATTAATGGTTGCAACATCTTCCTTACATGTGCGTAGGCAACTGGGGGACCTAAGAAAAAATCTTTGTTTCTCCGTCTTTCTGATAGCGTATGAAGCCAAGGGGGTGACATTACCACCATTATAGTTGTCAACGGTATCTGAGACATTCATTTTTATTGTGTAGTCCTAATGTTTGCCCGCTTGCAAACACAACATGTTAATCATAACGCAACTAGAGAAAGCGAGTGGACACGAAGAAAAGCAAAGCAGCCGGAGCTACTGCAGAGTATCGGGTAGGGCTACGACTTTAGTAAATTAGCTCGAGGGCACGGCCGGCTCTCTGAAGAGAATAGTAACTTGAGATTCCTGGAAGAGGCCATTGTTCTACAACAGACTTCAATCGGGCGGTGGTGCGAAAGACGTCTTTCAAAGCCGAAGCGCGAGCGGGGACGCGATTTTTTGCGAGGCGGATATGTATAGAATCCCGGCTAAGTAAATGACAGGCTCGACATTTCAAGGAACGTCTGAATTGTCTCGACAAAGGGTGCAGCCTTTCTTTTAATGCACTCGAACTTGCTATTTGCATCTTGTTTTAATTTACGTGATGACGCATTCAAGCTATTTCCACTCCAGCAAGCACTCTACCACCGTTCGAACGCATCTGAATGGACTGAAACTGCCGCGGCTATAGTACAACGTGTGCCGCCTCACTGAAGCACGCGCCAGGCGAACTAAGAAGAAAAGGGGGGGGGGGGGGGGGGGGGATGCCAGCCGTGTAACGAAGTTGGATGCAACGCGTTCCAATTTTTTTCCGCCATTGTAATCGGATATGAGACGACAAGGCTGGCTGGAAGAAATAATGACCTCTTCCTCTACCGAATCGCCGCCGGACACGCTCCGTCGAATTTCAGGGTTCAGCCTTCCGCGAGGGTACTAGTTTTAGAACAAAGCTCGAATGAGCGCTTTAGGCAGTGCAAACACGTCACACAATGCTCACGCCCGCCCCGTGATGACGTCTGTCCGTATAGGGCGGGAACAGGGAAACGCGTGATAGTTTACAGAGATAGAATCGAGTTGCAGCGACGCGTATATACTGACAGAGCAGTTTGAGAATGACGTCACTGTAAGCGGCCTTCGAAGCTTCCCTATTAGTAACGACGGGCACAGAATTATTCTAGGAACGCATGTCATCCCCTCCGATGAGGCGGTAATTAGCACCAGTCATTACATGAGGACGGATATAATAGTAAGTCCTGGTTAAAAGGTCATTGCTTCTGCAGCCTTATATCGAAGTTGTCTCGTCCTGTTCGAAAAATACGTAATGAGAAAAACGTCTATTGCTTTCACAGACATTTAAATAGAAAGGAAGCCATGATTGCTCCATTATGACCTCGGTGCGACCTGCGACTGGTTACCTTCGAGCGTTCAGTTATTACTGATCTATGAAATCAGACTTGAATGCTACGATACGGTGAGACTAACAGGCGACCCTAGCTGGAGAGAACTACTGCAGAGACAACCGATATTTTGTTCGTTAATCTCCACGTAATAATAACTTAACAGCGGTCAGGAGAAGATTTCGATATTAATCCTGCACAAGCAAGGACACCATTTCAAGTGCTCAATCTATAGCCTACTCCACAGAGATTCTACGAAGAGACTCAGCTCACGCCATGCAACCTATTGTTGAACGTTGGCGACGTGACGACGTACGCTATGAACTTTGACGGCTCCTTTCGACAATACAGCCATAAATAACCCAGATAATGTGCCTGTGTATATTGTCACGCTGACAGACGGTCTGTGTTGTCAGCCGGACTGCTCCACAGAAGAATAATAGCGCTCATGTATTCGTACGCAAGTCCCGAGAAAACACGGAGTTGCAGGTGACGTCAGTGTGCCTACTGCACCACGATTTCCAAATTATGCAAAACGTGTCGTTTTTGACGGTGTATACTCACACCCACCAGAAGCAACGAACGTTACAATACCTGCAAACACGTTACTAAAAAAAAAACTAATAACTTTTACGATGCGGCGTGTTATGTTGGGAAACGTTACAAATACCACGATTAATCGTCTGAACGGCATGTTATGGCAAGTACAACAAAGCAAAGCACAGCAGCAAACTAATTTTATTGGGCAGTTAATTAGGGAAACTATTATGAGGATGCTGTGAGCGCCTACCACACAAAGTACTTCATTTCATGTCTAGTATAAGGCTCCATCAAACACAAGTTAATGCCAATGGGGTTTACGAGCCAGGCAAAAGCTACGAACATTTACAATGCGGCGTACTACGTTGAAAAACGTTACAAATACATCTATTAATGGCTCGCTTAGTAGTCTGCACGTCGTGTTATGGCAAGTACAACAAAGCAAAGCAGAGCAGTAAACTAATTTCCTCAGGCAGATAATTAGAGAAAATATAAGGGCGCTGTGAGCGCTTTCCACACAAAGTACTTCATTTCATGTAGTACAAAGCTCCGTCAAACACAGCTTAACGCTAATGGGGTTTTATGAGCCAGCGCAACACTGCATATGTAACGAAATACCCCGCAGTGGAGGACTCCGTATATCTGCTGACTGTAATTCAATAACATCCGCCAAAATTTCAGTACATCGTGACACTTCCCTCCGTCGAAACGGGCCACCACGGCAGGGATTAAATCTGCGAAGTCGTGCTCCGATCAACAGTGCATTATCGCCGCCATACACGAGTCCGTCAGCGGACGAACTAAGCACAATTCACGAGAAGAGCCAAATCCAACGCTAAGTAACTAAATTCTGGACAGATTATACCATGCAAACAAAGCGCGTGAGGATTTATGGCATTCGATGAAGCGTTACGGAACACGCGGTTACCTATTATTTTTGGCAGGCATCACGAAAATATATATGAGAGTACGTATATATATGAGCAGAGACGTACTAGTGTCGACGTATACCGGCCCTGTCGGTTGCCCGCTGCACAAGCGCAGTGGTGCATGTGACACTGCGCATACGCAGCTGGCCCTTCGTCAGCCCGGTATGCATTTAAACGAGTACTTCTCCCCAGCACTAAAACTATTTATACTGACTCGGACGAGGCTTCTATAGGCGGCTTGTAAAACCGCGTTGTCGGCGCACACGGACCATTGGCTGTTCAAGGCAGCTTGCTGAAGCAGGCGTTTGGCAAAAAGGCTCCTTCAAAAGCATTCGGTGTGCTCATCGACAAAAAGAAGACAAATGGCTGACGCTGACAGCACCACGAGCACCAGCAGCAGTGGCGAAAGCCAACGTCGGGCGAATGGGCGTCCGGGAAATATTCAGATCTCTCGAGCGCCGCCCACGCGACAACCGCTCTTCCACCCGAGTGTCGAGTTGACACGACGTGCACCCGACACGCGGACGGGTGACATTGTCGACTCAAACAGGCGTGAAGGCGACGTCTCTCGCTGACAGCCGCAGGGCGGACTCGACGCCGCGACCTATACTGCTCGGAGGGTGACGACTCACAAACGCACGAGTAAAATAAACACACACACATCACATACCACCCATATATATATATATATATATATATATATATATATATATATATATATATATATATATATATATATATATATATATATATATATATATATATATATATATATATATATATATATATATATATAGCGTGAGGACCTACAGCACCCCGCTGTATGGCGGCCCGAAATAGCCACGCGGTCAAACTTGTTGCCGAGAAGCGCGACTGAAAAAGTTTATTTAGCGCACGAAAAACGCACTCGGCAGCCCGAAGCGATATACTATATAGCTGACTGCCGAGTCTGTTCGCGTCGTTCACCTAAAAGCCAGCGACGCATTTCCGGCGCTCGTGTGACGTCGAGACGGCGGCGAGGGAACGCGACTGCAAGGGCGGCTTTCGAGAGCTGAATCGCCGTATGTGCTCGCGGCTCTGAGTGTGTGTTTGCCAATACCCGAGTACAATGGCGCGTGGAGTACGCCTGTTGGCCATTGAGCAAGCAAGTCACCTGCGAGGCCGTCTAACTGCAGGTCTGACACGGGGCGTGGGAGGCCTTGCCACGGTCATCGTATAGCGGCTGGGCAGGTGTCAATGCTCGCCCCTTTTGTGATTTTAACCGCCCGAAGTGTATACATAGATAGCAAGAGGCGTTGCGCCACGAGAGCTGTGACGAAGCTCGCCGTCAGCCGGAGTGTGACGTCCGGGAGGGAGAGGGCAACGCCTGGGATCTTTCGCAAGTGTCTATAGGATATGCCCATGATAAACTGGCTGCAGTATAGCACTCGCGGCGGACAGACGTGGCTAAAGTTTTGGGGCTTTGGCCTGAATTACCCCTTTGAGCTCTTTGTATCTCATTTTCTGATGTGGAGCTTTGGGATCGTTTTCGTGTCCATAAAGCATAAATCGGCAAGCACATTAGCATACTGAGAGCACCAAACGACGCAAGCGGCGTCAAAGCGAATTTCGTGGCAGTGGCCAGCGACACAAGCTGCTGTAATTCGGCGGATCTTTCACGCAACGTTTGCCACAAAGCCCGAATGGCTTACCCCTATACAAGAAGAAGAAACCGCACACCAATAAAGCTTTCATTTCTGTGCTAGTCACCCTGATGTTTCGCTCAAAGGGTTATAAATGCAGACAAAAAAAAATTGCCAAGTGTTTACGCTTTCTTCACTAACGCGCTAAACTCAGTGAAAGCTGTCGCTCTGCTGCTGTCTGTCGTTTGATAATGTCCAAGGCCTACAGTAAAGTCTAAGGCCTGGACTTTTTAACAGCGTGGGACACCGCGGTAATCGCAACAAGCGCATGCTCACTTGCCTGACTATGGTCACAATATAACACGCAATCTGATGTCGACGGTCTGCGCGGTGAAACCTCAAGGGGACGCTCCATATAACAGCTCTTGCTGTAAAAGAAACGGACCCAATGCATAATGGCACCGTCACCAGGCGTACCGCGGCACAGTTTGCAATCGGTGACGGGTGAGCTGCCACAGCCTTCAGTGTTGAAAAGCACCCCGCTTAATATTGGGCGTCCCGCTCTAACCTGCTGCCTATCTGACCCGCCGAGGGCTAACTACAATGTCAGCCTTTGCAAATAGCTTGAGTCCTACAGTGTTCAGCGCATGGTTAATCGACAATTGAACGGAATGAACTACACAAAAGGCGTACTGTGACTAATATAAAATGCTGCCAGCGCATGTTCCTTAAATGCGCCTCCATCGGAAAGCTGTTTTGGGGATCGAAAACGCGCTATAATAAAAGAATACAGGCACCTCGCGCCATCGATTTCTGGGCTTTCTGAGTCGGTGAACTCTGCGCCGAAACATGATATATGACTGGCGTCGGGACTCCGGGCTTGGCTTCGCTTCTCGTCTCCTTCAGTCTCTTTTTTTTTTCAGTTTGTTAGCGCTGCATCCAGATAGAAAAAGTTATATAAAGGTGGCCTTGCCGCACTGGTTATTTTCTCTGCGTTGCATGACGATAATTCCGACAAGTATTGACGATGTCTTAAAAGGTCAAGCCATTTTTTGATGTTTTCGGCAGGCAGCCTACATGCGTCTACATTGAACGAGGCATCTTTGGAATGTTACCATACACGGAGGTGTCCATTATGGTCCTTCAAGAGCAGAACTTTAACCAAGAAGCGTGCAGTGCTTTTACCAACCACAACAAAATTAAAAAGGACACTCATCTTGTGAGTCTGGAGCGGGGCCCGCGAGAGATGCTCGACAGATTAATGGTGAACGATGACGGATGACCTGCGCATCTCTATAAGAGGAGCAAGCTTTAGTAGTATAAATAGGAAGCCCTTTCCTGCTAGCTTCTAGATCAGTTAGCAAGTCCTGTAAGTTAATCCTATTAAACAAGCGTGGACTACCTCGACATCTTAATACGTTGTGGCCATCAAGGCGAAACCTTTTTTTTTTGTCTGCCACCCGTAATAAAACAAGCGAGTAATGTAACTCAACGCATTTAATACACGCTTCTTGATGATTACTTGCCTTATTACGCTATCCCGGCCCGTTCTGACGAGGCTTGAAGAACATGCTGTTCCGATCGGCCTGCACTCTATCGCCGAGTTCGAAAAGATCCGACCGTGCCTGCAGTGTCCGGCCCAAAACGGAGTGTGTATAGGCAGCGCTCTTTATAAACCGCGCCCTCTCCCATCGCGTCGTTTGCCTTTCTGAGGAAGTTTCGGCTTGCAAGCGAAAACAAAGGCGGCGCTAATGCGCCGACGCAGCGCTCAGCAGACCATTAGGCTTAGCGCCGGTCGTACGTGTGTCGTTTGGAGACAAGAAAACAGCAGCAAGAGAGAGGGAAAATGGCGGAGGCAAGGAGGCGTAGATAAAGCGAACGACATGCCGTGAACGGCGGCGAAATGGCGCGTACCAGGGGGCGCACGCGTCGGCCAGCGGAGGAATGGAGATGTGTAGCGAGCAGACGAGTCGCTTCAAGCGCGTCGCCTCCTCAGAAGCAGACGCGACGATGTATTTGACGGGTTCCTGCAGCAATTCCCATACACTTTTGATTAACCATGCGACATTTGCGAAGAAGGTAGCGCGAAGCACTGCTTAGTTGGGCTGGCATGATTCACGAGGTGAACCACAGTATTGTCGGCGTTCTATTGAATCCGTAATGTTTTCATGCCGCCCTGTTATACGACAGCCTTACAAAGGTCAGGCAGGTATGTTGCACACATTGTGTGACGTGATAGTATCCCATCCTTCCTTTATGGCAAAAAAATTCTAATCTCCGGCCACGACGCATCACTACACTTCGAAGCGTGTTGGAGGTCTTTTGGAAATGACATGAGCTGTCGTGTTGGGTCGTGTTTTATCTCTCCAAATTTCCGAAATACCCATGTTTTAGGATATGCCTTCAACGGAAGCTGAACAGCTTTCAACAATGGGCGAGCTTCAAAGGTTGGAATTTACGAAGTTTGTAGGTAAAACATGCCATTTCTTTTGTACTAGCGCTTTAAACGATAACGCCATGCCCATTAAAGCGGCGACAGCGCTCAGGTTTCTGCTCACAACAAAATGTCGGCTTAAAAGAACGGGCGAAAATAGGCGCTCGGTAGACGGAAGCAAAGACCATCAAATACAAAGTCTGCGTTTCCTTACTTGCCATCAGAGACATCTCAGGGCGCCCGCGTAACAAGCGGAATTCTGCTTGCTTCATACTGCACTTCATTGATCTTATCCATTGAAACTCAACGAATTTTCAAAAGGCACTTCAGCTTCCCGGAGGCTGCGTGCAGTTATTAATTGGCTATGTCATGGCTGGCGGGCCTAGGTGGTGTCATGCTTCGCCAGAAAGCCTACGGACGTCATGAATAGGCACCGCTTTGTCACGGTCTCCCAGATACCTCATCTAGGTTCGAAGTGCTTTTCACAGCTGACACTCGCCTGCACAGGCCTATCACACTAGAACAACAACAAAAAAAGTCACACGATGCGCATTCCTGCAACATGAGGCAACTTGAGGCCAGTAACTCTGGAAGCAGCTTCAAACTTTTTTCGTGCAGGGGTCATAGAATTAAACCACTTGCATGCCCAACAATTCTGGACGAAAGCATTTTTGAACGCGAAAGAATTTATGGGCTCAATTTTTCTCTTACTTTGTATGATTTCAGTTAAGAATCAAAGTATCCGCAGATATCCCGTCGGCAGGCTTGAATTTTTTTTTGCTATTAACGTTTTTTCTATTGTCAAAAGTGTTCCGCATTGGTTTCCTATGACAGTCTTAACTGCTAGATTCGAGTGATGGAAACGCAAAAAAAGAGAAAAATTTGCTACTTATCGGAAGAATGAACCATTGCCTTCAATATTTCTTACAGTTACCCAATATTCAAAATTTTTTATCAAGAACGTTCCTAGTTGGAATTTTCCTAGTTATCTTCTTCCATGCAGCTAGTATTCCTTAGAAAAGCTTTCATTTGGCAGCTTTAAGAGAAATACCAATTCAGGGCTATTACTGCTCTATGAACGAAAAGGAAAAATCTCTTGATGTTGTTATTCGACCAGCACGGCTACCATCAAGGTGCCGCGCTCGCCATAACAAGCGTTAAAGGCGTAAATACGTACAATACAGAAACGTCTTCAGTGGCTTCAACCACCCTGCCATTCTCGCCTCAAAAAGCGCGGGAAGCGCGCGCTTGTTTACGCACAAGTGTCTTCTTCGCTATGTTTCACGCTGAAAATTTTCGGCTGAACCGGTAATCTGCACAGCAGCTGGCCCCCAAAGCATAAAGCCTTTAAACGCCACTATTGTTTCAGTGTGTTTTTGAGGGCGTTGGACGAGAAACGGCCGGACACACACGCGCATATCTATGAACTTAGCCACAGGGACGTTTCATTCCGAGGCATTAAGGGCGAAACGAAGACGGATAGAACAAAAAAAAAAAAGGCTTAGGGGTCTCGATCGGATTTCTCGTCATCCGATGAACCAAGCGCCTGGCTATTATATATATATATATATATATATATATATATATATATATATATATATATATATATATATATATGGTTTATGGGGGTTTAACGTCCCAAAGCGACTCAGGCTATGAGAGACACCCAGAAATTTCGACCACCTGGGGTGCTTTAACGTGCACTGACATCGCACAGTACAGGGGCATTCGACCGCCGCTGCCGGGATCGAACCCGCGTCTTCCGGGCCGGCAGCCGAGCGCCGTAACCACACAGCCACCGCGGCGGCTATATATATGTATGTATATATATATATATATATATATATATATATATATATATATATATATATATATATATATATATGTGTGTGTGTGTGTGTGTGTGTGTGTGTGTGTGTGTGTGTGTGTGTGTGTGTGTGTGTGTTCCTTATTGTGTTTGTCAAACGAGCCCCTCATTTCCTTTACCTTGTCTGCTAATATATATATATATATATATATATATATATATATATATATATATATATATATATATATATATATATATATATATATATATATATATATATATATATATATATACTGTCTTCGTAGACTTGATTTTCTTTTCCCTTCTTGTTGGGTCTCTTTTCCTGGGCGCACCAACTCTAGAGTTTCTCGCTCATCGAAGCGTCGTGGCTGCTCCCACACGTTCCCCTTCTTCTCTCTAACGCAGTTCCTTGTAGGCGTCGGGTTCAATGAACTCCTACTCGGAGCTACGTCATGGCTGCGCTGGGCGGCGGAACGAAGAACACCCACGCGGCGGCGCCTCGACGAGGCCTCTAATATTTCCGCGATGCCGCGGCGGACGAAGGAACGGAGGAATCGCCTCGGAACCTTACGGCGCCCGGCTGTGTGCAACGTGGAAGCCCTAACTGTACACATCCCCGGTCGATTCTCGCGCGGACGGATGTGACGCACCTGTGGGTGTTCTCTTCTATGGTTACTACGTAAGCTGAGCGTGTTAGCTGTGGCCATGTCGGCCAAGCTTCGGCCGCATAGCCGCTTTCACTGCCAGGGCTGTCATCTATGACCTCAAGAACAATCTGGCTTGCAAAGACTCCAGTTTAAAGTTCACCGCTAACGTTCGCGGCGTTATTGTTTCTGGGCTCATATTGTCGCTCCAGACTCGAGTAATTAGAAAACGCGTTGAAAATTTCTGTCAAGGAACGCGTGAGGTTGTTCGCATCCGCTAGTTTACAGAGCTGAAAGGACTTGGTAATGTTCCCAGCGATGATAAAGATAACGAGAGAGGGATCGCTGTGAGTCAGACAGACAGGTTTTCTTCCCGGGGATAGATTTGCTGATAACGTTGCAACTTGGCAGCGCACGCGCAGAGCCCCTAATGGGAAACGAGCTGAAGTTTGCGGTGCCGATTGCAGCGCCATAACACACTGCTTAGCGAGAAGAGCGAGCAGTTTTGAGTAGTACTCGTAGTACTTTTCCGCGCCACCTTCAGGCGCTTATTGGCGTGAGCCTCCGCGCTCTGTCGAAGGCGCACGTGCCGTGCGTCAGCTATCTGGGCTACGCCGAGAGAAGCTAGGCAATGAATGCTGCCAGCCAAACGCGGGTATCTAATCGCGCAGAATGTGTTCTCGCGTTTGCAGCCGCCCAAGCGGCTGACAAAAGCAGTTTTGAGTCACCGAATGGAACAATTGCAGTGCCACCTTGGCAGCGCAGGTTCTCCATACACCGTATAGTTAGCAGTACGCTATCTCATATACGACTGACCTTCACGCGTAGGCTGGAACCACTTACGCTGCGCCTCGAGGGTCATGTTTGCGCGTACTCTCAACACGCACTGGGAGCAGCCGTGTCGTGCCCTCTGACAGCTCTGAAGTGTTTGCCGTTGGCTGTCAAAGCCGACGCAACCCCTTGAACCCTGCGTCCCTTGAACTGTTTGCCGTTTGGCTTTCACGTGTGTTATCCTTAGTTCGCCGTCTTATTTCTTCTTTCGTATTTGCATGATCTGGTTCTCTTCCCCCCGTGCATGTTAGCCAAGCGGAAGTCTCTTCCAGTTAAGCCCCCCATTTCTTTTCTCTCTCACTATGTCGCTGTCGGCACTTGTCACCATTCTGTTTGCTTATCCCCTTCTCGCGTTTCTTTTTTTCTTTCGACCTCCTCTTTGTATTCTTTTCCTTGTCTAAGTAGTCTTCTTTTAGTATTGTTCCTTGCACCCTGTTCATCCACACTGTAGAAGTTCTCCCGCTTTTCGTTTATTCATTCATGGTTCTTTATCTGCGCACCAGCTTTCAACAGTGATGGCGCGAAAACGACAGCGAAGCGCTTGGACGTACGGGCAAACGGATTAAAGCAAAGATGACAGCACAAGTTGCAGGAACGGCTTGGACCCGCGGCCCCTGTGCGCCCGGTCACGTAGGAAACGCTGCCGCTCCTTTCAACGCCTGCGCTTCGGGGCTAGCCCTTTTGCCGGGAAATTGAATCAGCCGCTCCGCGTAGAAGTGCAATCGCATCGACCTCAGCAGGGATGTCAGCGCCGCCTAGCGAACTTCCGAGATGGGCAGGACGGTGCCGGCCTCCCATGTTGTGACACTAACATGGATATTCTTATAGCGTTCATCATCAGATTTAGCGTAATCATCAGCAGTCGAGTAGACTTCACTGGAGGTGAAAGGCCTCCCGCAATGACCTTTCAAATTATTCCTTTCTGCCGCTGAGCAAACTGAGGCAACATTAATCTAGCATTGTTGGTAAGCTCATCATCACACTATCTGACGCCAGACCACGCTCGATTAGGTCTTCCTTGTTTATCTTCCGGTTATTTGTGCCTAGCAGACAAGGCAGCAACAACTAAAGAGTAGACATTTACACTGCGTAAAGATAGGTTTTATGAAAACAATAAAAATTTCAGGTATGGCTTCATGTTTTTTCCCCTATATTAACCCCGAAAACAACCAAAGCATGTCGACCATTGGATGAAAGTCTTTCTGAGTTATCCCTAGTTAGTCCGTTTCCAAATAAATAAATAGTTATTTACTGATTAACAATAACACATCCCGCCTCATAACCCACAGCCTTGCTCTAGCTGCTTCGCTGCACGACTCTATCTAACCTATTGCTTGTTACCCGCATCAAGTGCCGTTCATCAGCCCGTTAAGGTTATCTTTGATGGAGCTTGCATTTTCATGCGGCTCTGGTTGGAGCAGAGGCCAATGCTAGCGGCCGATTCCACCGAAATAATCAAAGAAACCATGGACTAACTACGCCACCTGGAAGCGAAGCCCGCATCGAACTCCAAATAAAACTTATTCTCTGTCTCTCTCCTCCTCCGTCAGCGGTAGTTTTTTTTTAATTAAATATCTCGAACCAAATCGACAATATAAAACTTCAAGCCTACGACTAGCCCAACGTTAAAAGAGCAGAACCGGCACTTCCAGCATTTCAAGGCACAGGAACGGCACTGTGAACCCAAAACTCTTAAAACTCAGCTTGTGTGCACTAAAAACGACGTAAAGAAAAGAATCCAGACAAGAATAAAGTATAACAAAGAATATACTATAATGCAATAAAGAATAAAATCGGAAAACAACTGCGCAATAGCGGGAAATACGGAAACCAGTTCGCCAGACGCCTTGTTCATTCAGCAGTCATGGGATGAGTGATCCTACTCGAAACAAAAAAAGCACGAGGCAGCCGGTTTTCTTATCGCAGAGCTGGCACGGTCTGCTTGCAGCTGCAAAGCCGCGCTCATGTCTCGACGAGGTGGCCGAGAGGTTAAGGCGATGGACTGCTAATCCATTGGGCTCTGCCCGCGTGGGTTCGAATCCCATCCTCGTCGGCATTTTTTTTTTTACTCGCATGTTGTTTTGGCATAGAAGCGCCATTCGGTGTCAGCTGTGGGCAACGCACTCAATCCGTACGAGGTAAGCAACAAGTTTGTATACTGTAAACTTACGCTCCTAACAAAAAGTGAGTAAGCTGTCGACTGCCACACTCCCTCCTATACCGAGGGTGAGCGCTAGAGGACAGCTTGCCCTATTTTTTAAACTCCCATATAGGTGTATTAGTGTTTAGATTGTTAACTCGTGTGGTTTCAAGTGCTATCTTAGTATCCCGTTTTTGGAGAAATTTTCGCATACAGAGAACTGCAGTACATAGCTAACACAGAGATGTCACATATGAACAGTGTTATGGAGTGGCACACAATACACCTGCATACTGAGTACAGAGTCACGCGTAGTTTCGTAACATGATGTTTTCAGAGCGCTCACGTGCAAAAAACGCATTTCCCCTTGAATGTCATGTCCGTACAATGAAAGGTTAAAGGTAGGAAGAGGCAGCGCATGGTTCTCGGGATGGTCCCTTGAAACCTTCAGGTTGTTACTGCAGTACGAAATGATGAGACACCAAGGAACTCACTGTTAGCCTAACAAAGCCAACCCGCGACTCCAGCTGCTTACTATAATCTGGAGAGCTGCGCATTCATTACGCTCTCATGCTTCACGGTGCTTAATGTTTGATCAATAGTGTACATCCTTTTTGCACAAACTTAGGAGTCGTGCCAGACTTGACGCTTTTCATTTGCTCTGTCTCCACTATACTTAAGGACGCCACGAAATAACCGCCTTTTTTATGTTTTTACCTAGGCGCACCAAAGCGACAGTAACATGTTTTCGTTCTGAATATGCACTTATGCTGGGCGCAGCAGGTTGTAACATAATTGACCAGCAAAAAAAAAAAAAAAAACTCTGCTGCGGTTACAAGTAATCAATGAGATGTGAAGCACGAAAAGCGCATGCGCGTGCAAACTGAAAGCAAGCAAACAAGAAGCTGAGCCAGCACTCAGAAGCATGCAGTAATAACACACGCGCACTAATGATGAAAGACAGAAAAAAAAAGAGGAAGAAATCATGGGAAGTCAAAAATCAGATCAGGATGACATGCAGTTAAACTGGACGTAAGCCTCGAGGAAATAATATCCGCTTCCTGGTTTCTGCCATCTTCTCTTTCTTTATACTCTTGGGCCGGCGACGTAGCGGACGTTGACCGAGCGGTTATTCCCGCAGTTTATGCGGGTGGGGGAGGAGACGAGGAAGAAAAATGTAGTAAATGTGCCGAGTCCACAGCGCTCGCATCTCCGTACGCGAGACCACACGACGACAAAAGTACAAAACATGGAGATGGGCAAATGCAGATGTTGCGACAGCGCGGCGAGCACTTAGTCGCGACGCAGTGATGTTCGAATTCGCCAGCCGCGCATATAATGATGGCAGATAGAATACACTGCAACACTTAGCGTGTTTAATGCCGCTCGTCAAAAAATCTACATCGCTTCATGGTACTATTGTTAGCATGCAGTGATTATAAGCGATCTTTACATTACTGCTCTTCTTAACTTACGAAATATTTTTGTGTGAACACCTTAAATGTCCATACCCTAATTCCATGACCACTCTTTTGCATGTCTTTCCCTACTGTTTGAGTTTACTGTTTTCTTCGCCTATGGCTTCTTTCCCTCATTGTCTGCCCCTTACACTGAGTAACAAGCGCGTGTTAAACACCCTGGCAAAACCCAACGCATTTTCACCCAAGAGATGTGACTCCCTTTCTCTTTCATTCGAGACTACTTCCAACTACTTCTAAACTACTTCGCACCACTGACAGGGGGCACAGTTCGGTGATCCTTTTTAGTTTAGTTCCGCCCACTTTTTGACGTCGCTGCATATTGTGCTTGCTAAAGTGGCACAGTACATAAATCTCGCCCCTTCTCTATGTGCCATCCAGATCGAAAACTGTACAACAAAAACGGGTGTGTGGGGTTGTTACGATCTTATTTTCTCAGAACTATATCAAAATAAGCATTTGCATACCTTGAACATTTCTCCCTATAAAACCAAATGGACGGCATCGCACTGCGATCTGCGGGATAAATAACTCGGGAAGATACTAAACAAACTTCACTGAAACCGCCCAGTGGCGGTTCCCGCCGACGTGAGGGCTCTACCACGAGTTCATTTTCTGTACGCCGCATTGAAAATAAAGGCATATAGAAGATATTCCTAAAAGCTCCTGATTCCATGACGAGATCGAACCTGAGCGCACGACAGCGAATAAGAAAGCAATAAAAGAAAAATGAAAGACAAACAAAAAATAACTGCATCCATCCCCGTAGCCAAACATCAAAATAGCTGAGCCCTTTTCCGCCTTTCAAGCCCAGCGCGCACAGCGACGGTGGCGTGAACGGCATGTCGCTGCGTGTCTCCGCATAACTGCGCAGAGCGAGCGAGCACAGCATAAGAAACCTGACGCGAAACGTTCCAACAAGCGAGTCAAGAGAAGAAATCGCTCTCTCGGAGGCGGGAGCAAGAACCCACGTAAGCCTGCAGAGTCAAAGACCTTCGAGACGACGGCGTCTTGGCACCACCCTGTTCCTCCCCATGCTTTTCCATTTTCTCCATCGCTCTATTGTGGCAACGCCGACAAGCCGCAGAGAGAGTGGCTTCATTCATCTCCGCATCACAAACGGCGCCCGTCTAGCCTTTCTTTCTCGCCCACAAGCTGCTCGTTCTATCATTCGTCGTTCCGCACGGCGGAGTCCGTCGGTTTGTCATTGTTTTTTTTTTTATTACGCTTGTGATTAGTGGCTTCGAGCTCCGGGGTGCTTTTATTGTGCTTCGTATAGAAGCAGGAGAGCGTGACGTTGGCTAATTGCGTTACTGCCGACCGCCGATGTATCTCCAGTCGCGCTATGTCGCAGCGATTATGGCACAGTAATTGGAATCCGCGCGTAGCGAAATGCAGCAAGCAATGAGCACTCCTAGACGCAAGCACTAGTTCGATATATTCGCACCCGCCTTTAACGAACCCCCGCCAAGCAACGAATCCGGATCGCAACAAGACATCATATATCTTCCCGAATTATGAACTAACTACGCATTCGAACCGCTATCTACGGCGAAATCTATACTAGAATAAGGAATTAAATTTAAAAACATCAGCAAAGAAAATGCTTTCAATTACCTACTATAAACTAAAGAAATTCATTGCTTTCGCGCGGAGAATTTGACGCTCAGTTCAAGTTTGCGAATATTTATTCGTTATTTAGCCGGTTGCCCATTCTATTCTCCAGGAATCAGTGCTGGCCTGACTGCACAGTCATTGATCACGTGCACTGGGCGAGAAAGGAGGATGACGTCAGTGAAGGTCACACAGTTAAAGCCAAGACAGTTCACGCCAGCGGGAAGTCTTTGAAGATGCAAATGCAGGAACTCATTTCACTTTATATAATGTATGATTTCCTTTAGTGTCGTTTTCAACATCAGATGCACCGACGTTCTCTTTTTTTCTTTTTAGGAAGTGCTGGGAAACAAAATCTACCTGTGGCTTAAAACTGCGCGCATGTGCGCTGAAGATTTTTAAGTTATTATGTTCAAGTATTGGCTCCTTCGACCGAAATAAATTTCCTCCCAGTTTAAGGACACATTGTCTTAGTGCAACAAGTGTTTATGCGCATAACAAATAAGAAAACCGCACGAAAGCTTAACTACTCTGCCTGTTTTTGAGGTTGTATGTTGCCTACATCGACGTTATAAATACGAAATTTGAGCTTCGTCGGAGTGGCAATATTAATTATACAACGTAATCTGTAAAAATAAATTTAGATCTATTGAGGCATGAACTCAAAGGGGCGCTCAGCAGCGTTAAGAAATTAACATATAAGTCATTCATTAGACCACAAATCGAAAATGCGCATAAGTCTGCGGCCCACACATAAAGGAAGGCATTTTAGAGCTGGAAAAAGTACGGAGTTGTGCATTGCATCTTTTTTACACTTCCGAAACACTAACTCTCCGTCTGCTCTAATGGTAGCCGATCAAATACCATATAAGACGAGAAATTCCTCGACTGATGTTTCTTCCCTCACCGATTCATTACGAACTTGCAATCCCTCTAAAGCTTTATGACGTGCGCCCATTCCCTCAGGGAATTACACCTTGGCACCTACTTTCCAAGGACAAACCAATAAAAATATTAATATTTCCCTCGAACCATCACGCACTGAAACTGTTTATCTGAAGAGTTGTTTATAAAATGAAAATTTTGAAAACGTCTTCGCCAACATTTTATTTATTTATTTATTTATTTATTTATTTATTTATTTATTTATTTCAGATACTGTCAATCCCATTGGGATTGACATCGCATTGATGTTTCTGCTATTTTGCATGATCTGCTGTTTTATATTCTTACTACCCACTGTCTCTTACTGATTTGTATTCTAATTGAATCTATTTTATGGCGATATGAAAATTGTTTGTTTATAGCCTACTGCCCACCCTGCTTGGACTGCATGGTATCTGCGGTATCGTGTAAATAAAAAAAAATTACACACATTCAGATGGTCTCCTGCGATTAATTGCGTCAGCAGAATGTGCTTTCAAGGTGACGATTTTCCATTGAATGATTTTTTACCTTAGGCGCATCCCGTTGCCTGAAAGTTGCGCCAATTAATTTCGCTTTACTATGGCTGGCTTTTATGGAGCGCTAATAATTTTTTTGTGCTTTCATAATTGTTGCATGATACACATTTCGCCTTGGCGCGCAGCAGAGGATCAGCCGATGACGCGTGCTCTCTTTCAGCACCGCCTGCCCTCTTCTCGCACTACTCGCCTCTTTTTTCTCAGCTCGTGCTCGGCTCACTGGGAGGCTTCACTCGGCGGCCACGCAGAGACACACGCCGGCATTTTCGCCTAATGACACTCGCATTGCTTACGCAGCAAGATAAGGAGTAAAACGCGTCGTGTTCGAAGCTGTCATCAGTATCTGCTCGAATGGCAAAGTTTCCTTTCTAAAGCATGCCTTTCACATTCCGAGGCATCTAACAAGCTATGTTCCAGAGCCGCCTAAAAGCATAATAAATCGCAGCTATAATCCCATCTTACCAAGATTTTCGCTCTGCAGCCTGTTTACGTGCTTAGGCATAAAACCGCTGGGAATCGCCTCCAACGTACACGAATGCGCAGTCAACAGCCAAATTAAATCGGCACACACTGCATGAATGGAGCTGATGTCGGCCTGCCCTCCCGGCTTCGCGAGTCAATTGCGCTGCTCTGAAGTCACTGGAGCATTTAGGAGAGGCGAGAATCGCCTTCATTAATCATTAACGCTAATCTAGCACAGATCTTCTCGTGAAGAGAGAAGAGAACTTGAGGCGGCCCCTGGAAGACAATCGAAGAAAGGAGACGGTCCCCAAGAGGGAAAGCAAAAAAAACAAAACAACGAAAGTCCCATTGAACGCGCACGTCTCAGCTGATCGAAGGTTGTGAGAAAGGCGCACTGCTCCGAACGATGCCTCATCTTGCTGCCCTGGGCTCTGAGGCTTTCTTCCCATCTCATACGCGGCAATTCTGCACAAAAGCATTTTTGAACGGGAAAAAGTTTGTGAGTGCAATTTTTCCGTATACTGCGAAATTTTGCTACAACAACCAATATATTCGCAGATCTTTTGCGATTAACGTTTTTGGTATCGTCAAAAGCGTCTCACATTGGTTTTCTATGGCCGTCTTAACTGCTCTATGCGAGCGATGGAAACACTGTAACCGAAAGACTTTGCTACATGTATATCAGTACCTTTCAGTTTTTCAATATTCAAAAATTTTGCCCAAAAATGTTGGAAAAGGGTACCGACCATCCGGCAAGCGGCCTTCGACTTTCAGAAACCAGTCGCCTGCAGACGCCCAAGCAAGAAGACCGACCTTCTAGTCCTCTCTGAGCAGATCTCTTGGTTTTACAGATAGCGAATTAAATCAGTTATCTAACTTTAACCGGATAGTTTTAGTGACCCGAAAAACGACCTACACACCTTCGCGCAAACAACGCATTCTACAACGAGCAAATCTGTAGGGAAGACCAAATACACAGGCTCCCGCGGCAGTTCCGCTCCTATGTCTTTCACTTACAGTGTCGAAGGGTCTGGACGGTTTGGCTGGACACGTCGGTGTCCTCGTGCTTGTGACTGCCCTGACAGAGTTAAATTCCTGTTGTTGTTGCTATTGCTGTCCAGGCATCAAAACAGCGCATACTTACACTGGGGCATATCAGAAAACAATTGGCAAGTGTATATATGTTGGCAAATAGAATTAAACCACTGTTTCGGCTCACAGCAACCAATTATTTCCCGTATCCTTTTCGGTGAACCCTCACATCTTTTGGGCAAATTCAACTTAGTTCCACTTTGTAACCTCCTTCTCCTCTCTCGTAACCGCTTCTTCTCAGAATCTGAAGCCAGAGCTGCGCAACATTTAGAGCCCCATCATTTCCCGTTGGGCGAGCCCAGCGCAGCAAGAAGAAAACAAACGCGGCGACGCACGGCCGCTGCTGCTCTTTTTTCTGAGGACAATGGGAGAACCTTGAACGGCTCAGTGGCGCCGACAAGTTAGGCCCCAATCGGACGACGAAGGGCGAAAGCGGATTACGAGTTTCCCGCCTCGCTACGCGTTGAGCAAGCCGCGACCGTCTCGTCGTGCTTAGCACGTCGCTGCAGCTTACATACGCGACAGGCGTTGCACCGAGTCGTAGTCGAGAGAGGGGGCACCGTGTCCGGTCGGACGAGTACGAGCCCCGCGCGGCGTAAAACTTGGGATTTGTTCCGTACGCTGTGCTGCGTCGACAGTTTAGCGCTGACACGATAATTCTCTGTAATATGCGTTCCGTAATTTGCTCTTCTTGGCAGCAAGAAATCTAACGATATAATGTTGTCACTGTTTAATAGTTTGTAAACGAAGCATTGCGAAAAGTGGCATAAAGTAAGGAGATATTACGGTTTAAATCCGTAAATTTACGGTTATATTTACGGTTTGGGGATGTGCTGTCTCTTTTCCAAGCCCAGAGAGACGGGATTTGAATGCGCAGGCTCCTTTGCCAAGCCATGTTCCCTAGCAAGCCGAGCAGCAGGCCGGGTCATAGCTTGCACCCATTTTGAGAAAACCGGTGGGTAACCGGCCGGCAGTGGGATTCGAACCCACCCACCTCCCGAAGCCGAGGCGGGTGCTCTACCACGAGGCCACAGCTGCGGTATTGCGGAGAGGCCAGAACGAAGTTTGCGAGAGACAGGAGGATCTGGATTCATACAAGAGCAATTCCTGGAGGGACAGTTAAGCGGAGGGAGAGAGGAAAAGAGGGAAAGCCCCCTACCCTCCACCGTCCTAAAATAAGCTGTCTCGCTAGATGAGATGGGAGACATATAAGGAGAAAGCTGCATATGAGTGTGGTGTCTGTGTGTTTGCGAAAAAAGAAATAAATGCGAACTGTGAATCCCAAGCGGCCATGTATCGTACCAGTCGCGCATGCGCACGTCGTGTGGGCCCTTTGCCTAGCACAATATCCGTACCACGTGACTATTATCACGCCGTCTACTGTAGGCTATATGTATCGACGAGCCATCCCGAATAAAGCGCTGTTATTCTTGCTGCTTCCACACTGTGTTCGTTATTGGACGCCGGTACAAGTCTGCTACAAGAAGATGCGGTCAAAAAGGTCTGCGCAGTGGTCTAAATAAACTCGTCGCAAAAAAAAAAGAATAAAAAGAACAGAACATACATTTGATCTCAACTTGCGTCACGTTTCGGGCACAGCACAAACCCAGCAAAGGTCTAGCGTTACCTTTTGGGCGGCGGGATGCACCAAGACGTGCATGCTTCCGGGTGTTCCCCAGTTAGAACGACTCGCAGGATCGCACACGGTTACTTAATAGCACATGATTTATTAACGAAGGCGCAGCGGAAACCAGACACACTATCCTTCCTTTACTTCTTGTTATTCTCACCCCTGCGTTTGGCAACCGCGCAATAGCGACCGCAGGAGATGAGGAAACAAAGCAAAAATAAAGCCACTGCACGTTTTCATTTTCTTGTCGCGCCGTGAATCTTCCTTAGCCCTCCCCCGCGGCGTTGCATTCGTGCCATAAACAAGAGCAGCCCTCGCGCAATATCCTGGCCTTGAGCGCTGTAACAGATAGGAGGACCAGGCGCTCAGACAAAGGAAGGCGACCGTGGATTGCGCTGTTGCGCATACTGTCGCACTGTCCTTAATGAAGGAGTAACGAGAGTGCAGATATGAGCCAATGTGCTCATCTAGACCCCGAAAGATTGGGATAGTATTGGGCCGTAACTCAGAGCCAAAGAGAAACGCTAACCAGTGGACCAGAACAGCTAGAAACCAGCTCATCTACAGAAGAGGAGAAAAGCGTCTTCGTAAATTCTTCGGACAGCTGTGCGTTTTGCACGCGTTCCAGAACACTCTCCGAACGTACAGTGTACGCATACGCCCACTACATTACACGAATACCGTGCAGCGGGTCGTAAACGCGTCAATAACGCGTGCAACGTGTGACATTTCGTGGAAGCGAGATGCGAAGATCGCGGAGGTTCGCGTTCAAAAAGCTGCCCGCTCGTGGGTTGGTCGATGACTGGTTGGCCGATGACTGTATATCGTGAATGGCAGGCGCAGAATGCCAGCCAACAACACAGGGCCCGTAAAAACCGAATAATTTCTGTGAAATCGGGCCTGTGGTTCGGTGTAATGATTACCAGCTTTGTAGCTTCCATCACGCTACATGTATTAACTGAAATAGACTGTATGGACAAGCACGCGTGCATAACGCGCCGGTGATGTAGTATGGCAGTGCGTCACCGACACCCACACGCGTCCCACGTATATGTGAGAATGGAGCGGCACCCACGTTGCGCGCTCTCGAGAACATCCGACTGCGCGCTGCTAACACTCACTGCACCGGAGCCTGGCAGACAGAGCAGGGGTGAGAGGGGGGGTAATCGTTTGCTGCCTCCTTCGCCCACCACCATCGGAACCAAAGGCAGGGAAAACGCTAGGACGGTTCTCAGGCCTGCTATGCCCTTTTCTGTACTGCACTAATGAACCAATTCTGTCTTAGTGCATTTGTGCAGTCCGGTGTCATTTTGTCTTTACTTAATTTATTTAACGTTCTTTTTTCATATTCATTAAGAAGCAAATTTGTATTGTAAGCGTTTGCGCCGCGAAGCCACTGCGAAGCATAACGAGACCACACTGGTCATTATTCCACTGGATTCCACTGGCAATCCAGGCGAAGCCGCTTTGAGTGAGCAACAACATCCCCGGACCACAACAACAAACGGAACCACAGCATCACATTCAGTAGAAGGGCACTACTCAGCGTCTACTGCAAAGCGAGCGTTTGCTCCAGGAGAAACAATATCGACAGTGCCCATCTACACGACACCGGAAGACACCGGGCTAGGGTTGCAGCACTTCCGTCCCTGTCTTTCAGTGTTTGTAGGTTACACCTTTTCATCGATACGATCCTCGCCTCAGTCTTTCGCGGGACAGAATGCACTGAAGAAGGACGCCGTTGAGGGAGGAGGTTCCGGCCGTCGATCGTGCACGGGCAAGGGTGGTAAAAGAGAAGAGAGGGTAGTGAGGGGAAGGGTGAGATAACCGAGACAACCCGATTCGGCCCGCAAGTGTGCCATGGTCGACGCGCGTCGGCCATCGCTCATCGTCAATTGTGACCGCCGCGTGGATAGACGCGCCGCCCGCAGTAACGGGATTCCCGCACGAAGACGCGAGCCGAGGTCGTTCGTCACTGGCGCCTGCATCTGCGGGCTCCCGCGGGACGCCGAGGTGTCCGCGTACACAGCGGCGCCTGGCGCGTGCCAAGACCGGCGGCAGGGGTCCGCGGACAGGCCGCGTCGATAGGAGACGCCGAGCACGCGCTGAATCAGCTCTCTCGTCCCGCACGCGGTCCAGAGAGGGAGAGCGGGCATCGCTGTAGCTTTGACGCCCGGAAGAGGGCGAAACTGAGTACGAGGCTTTTTCTGCGTGAGACCTCAGCACGTCCTAAGTGCTGCTGAATCATATTAATACATGCATGAGTGGAGGAAGCACGTCCTTCATATCGGGAGTGGTGACAACTGTCACCGTAGATTATCGATTCCTAACGCGATTTCCTCAAATCCGGTGGGCTAATTACATTGACTCCTCAGCAAACTAGCATCTCCCTCCTCAGTCCCCACTCACTCCTGCGAATAGCCATGAATAAATGCTTTCCACCACCACCCCAAGCTGCACAGGTAGTTGTCCCAGTATCGCAAAGGGCTGGTATCAAACTGGTCTTTACGGAGGCAAAACGCTATGGCGCCCGTGTGCTGTGCGATGTCAGTGCACGTTAAAGATCCCCAGGTGGTCGAAATTATTCCGGAGCCCTCCACTACGGCACCTCTTTCTTCCTTTCTTCTTTCACTCCCTCCTTTACGCCTTCCCTTACGGTGTGGTTCAGGTGTCCGCCGATATATGAGACAGATACCGCGCCATTTTCTTTCCCCCAAAACCAATTAATATTATTATTATTACGGGAACAGCATTTTACAATATACTGAAAATATTGGTCCGATTGCATGCGCTGCTTGGGACCGTATACCAGTTTTCTACTAGCCCCTTGTTTCCGCTTTTCGAAAGTCGAGCATGCCCTATCCCTTGTGGTGGCTTCGTCGACTTGAGGCTAGAAGACCCGGAGAACAACATGTGATGTTGTCTCTCCGTCTTGCAGGCGACAACAGCGGACTTCGTGCCCCAAATAGCTGAACCCCCTGGCCCCCTCCTTCCGCACCTGTTCCGACCCGAACAAAGCCTGCGTTTATGCGTGAATTCTACCAGCCCCTCCGCCGTGAGCCTGCACACTCACGCACATAAACACACACAGTGCAGCCGTAAAGGAAGGAGACACGTAATCACAATCCCGATCGGCGCAGGACCGGTTCTGATTCTACGCAGAGCAGTCGGCCGACGAAAGTTGCCAGGCTTCCGCTGCTCACCGGCGAGCGATCATCTTTCTTTCGGAGAGCTCTCCCTGCGACCTTTCAGCCATGATCCGCGCCGGCAGTGCACGAAATGGGACTTCACGATTTAAACTGTCAGCCGTATGGGGTACTGGAAATTCTAGGGAGTAGTATGTGTTGGAACACACGAGTGTCGACATACCATGCCCAGGCCAGTGCACATTGATGCCAGAATCGCGGTGTTCCAATAACTTGGAACGCCAATCGTATCATATTGTGCTCTTAATTTTAAATATTCAAGGCGATAATAAAAAGGTAAATAAAGGCTTTCACAGTTCTACAATTATATGTAATCAATAAACTAATATTAATCAGAAAAGTATACAATTGTCATAACAATGTATCATCATCATATTGGCATTATTACTATCATTACGTGTCTGATTTGTTTCACTTCCTGAAAATCCCTTGATTAGTTTTTCTCTGCACATAGTCTCGATACAGTGACGGGCTATGTAGTTTTGTTATTTTTTTTTTGTTGCATTTCTTATCCGCCTGCACCACCACTGGCGGACGAGTTGTTCATGGGTGATTCATTGATTGATTGATCGATCAATTGATTGATTGATTGGCTGACTGACTGATTGATTGATTGATTGATACAGCAGTGGATCTCGAAAGAAAACGAAAAAGGGGAGGAGAAAGTTACGAATCAGACAACAGAACCAGTAGCCGTCTCCTCCTCAGTCGGCGCATGACTGGCCCAGAGCATGAAGCCATGAAAGAGGTGTGTGAGAAAGAAGCACGGGCACAAGGTGCTATGCACGCGTAACGTGCGGGAGGCCGCCAACATAGTAGTCGTGCGCACGTTGGAAAATGAAGCGCATTAGGAGGCAATAATCGTTACCCGTCCCTTTCCGTTGCACGTCTAGGGAAAGAAAAAATAACGAGGGCAGCGCATAAAGTCTCCTCGCTGCCACGCAGATGGCAGCTCGACATTCCAGTGTTGGTTTAAAATAAAACGTCACTCGCGTGGACGATATAGGTCAGGGACGATATAGGACATAGCATAAGGCTCCGGAATTCTCAAATGCGCGGTCATTACGGGCAGTTTGAAGGCTCGAAAGAAGAGTCATTGTGGGCCTGCCCACGTTGCATCCAACGTCGGCTATCAATGCCTGGCAGCGTCATAAGAGCGGCTTTTCCTCGACCGAATTTTGAGCCCACAACGCAGCGGACGAGTAATGGGCGGAGAATAAGATGTATGCTGCAGATCGCTCACAATATGTGCGATGTTCGTGCCCGGTAAAGAACCCCAGGTGGTCAAAAATTAATCCGGAGCTCTCCACTACCGCACCGCTTCAAACTTCCTTCTTTTACCCCTTCCCTTGTATACCCATGAGTTGCCAAACCATTCATAACTATTCACATTTGCATTTCATTATCTTCACCAGCCCGACTATGCCCAATGCAGGGCAAAACCCTCTCTCATGCCTCTCCGATTAACCCTGTTTTTTTTTTTTTTTGCAATCTGCGGCCACCAAACCCCCGCAAACCTCTTAATCTCATCCATCCCTCTAACTTTCTGCCGCCCCCTGCTACGCTTGCCTTCTCTTGGAATCCACTCCGTTACGCTTAAGGACCAGCGGTTGTCTTGCCTTTGCATTACACACTCTTCCCAAGCCCATTTCTTCCTATTGATTTCGACTAGGATGTCATTAACCTGCCTTTGTTCCCTCCCCCACTCTGTCCGCTGCCGGTCTCTTGACGTTACACCTATCATTTTCCTTTCCATGGCTCGCTGCGTTGTCCTTAACTTAAGCTGAACTAATTTCGTTAGCCTCCACGTTTACGCCCCATAGGCGATACAGCTGTTGTATACTTCCCCTTGAGGGATATTGGTAAACTGCCATTCATTAAACGTTGCCAGGTTCAGTTTTCAATGGCGGCCTGTCCGAAGCCAGAGATTCTTAGCGCCCTCAGCTACGTCACAAGAGTGACCGTTGCCTTGGTCAGTTGCACTAGTAAATATTGCACGTTTCCGTGGCATACGTATAATGACACTGGAATTCGGTAGATATCACGAGGCGTGGTTAATGTTAGACCCAGTATTAGCACTGCGAACTCGCGCTCCGAAGATGATACAGCATGCCCCTGATAAAATGAGATAGCCAAGCATTTCCTGACCGGAATGACGTCCCTTCGATACTAAAGGACGCTTTCATTGCTGAAAAATTGGGAGTTAGAATTGTAATAATTTTTTCAATCTGGTTCCAACTCATCACGGTAGTGCTGACATCGAATTTCGACGTTAGTGCTCGCCTTCGAGTTAAAGTATGAGTGCCCTTAGTGATAGCTTTGCGTCGTTTAATTTATTACGTTTCGTTTCCTTTTTTTTTCCGTAGCCCTCCACTACGGCACCTATTCTTCCTTTCTTCTTTCACTCCCTCCTTTATCCCTTCCCTTACGGCGCGGTTCAGGTGTCCAAAGATATATGAGACAGATACTGCGCCATTTCCTTTCCCCAAAAAAGCAATTATTATTATTATTATTATTATTATTATTATTATTATTATTATTATTATTATTATTATTATTATTATTATTATTATTATTATTATTATTCCTTTTTTTCTTCTTCTAGCCATAAAACTACGCGTGCGCAAGTAATACAAAATGTACCTCACTGATCAGGCATGTAATCCCTGTTTTCTTTTTATTCAAGAAAAAAAAAACCTCATCTGACGTCACTGCAGTGCGTTTGTGGCGCCACCTGTTTGCCATTTTTCGTTCTTCGTTTTTCATACTAGAAGCTGTATTTTCTGTTAAAGTAGCCGCTTTATCGTTAGAGAGCGCTCAACCTATCAATCTAGGCTCTCTTCCACTTGTCACCCGTAGCACTTTAAATCCCATAAGACCGCGACTCAGGACGGTTCGATCGAGGGCGACTCTATCATAGTCAATAGTGCCTTGATGAGGCGCCCCACTATGATATCAGAACCGCGCTCTCTTTTCAACTGACGTCACTTTTACGCGAGTAGCAAGTGAAGGGAAACAAAGAGGGACAAGAGTGACGAATGAACGCTGCAACAGAACAACGTAGACGAAGAAAACGACACGGGGTAAGTCAAGACAAGGACCCAAGGATGCAGTGTATACCTCCTGATAGATAGAAAAGGGGACTTCAGTATTCTGCGAATGGTCAAGGTGTGAAAGGAGAAATGACCAAATGGAGCGCGGAAATAGGAACCCCTTGGAAGTTCCAACGAATAATTTTTCGCGACGAAAGAAAGCAGTGCACGCAGGACAGAGAGAAAGTGAAAGAAAGAAACGACGCGAAGCATTTGATTATAAAGTGAAATAGCAAGCAGACTGACACCTCCAAGCTTCCACAGAAGAATAAGAATGCGTTAGTACTACTATTACGAGCGTTATGGAAGGAATTAATGTTCTGTAGACGTTAAAAGTAATGGGATAGAGAGCCGAAAACAGAGGAATCCAAGTCAAGGACAGTCTTGCCTGCGTTTAGAGCAAAAATAAAAGAACGACGCGTACCAACAAGGACCTCGGAGGAAAGAAAAACAAATACTCTAGGAAGTGGCACACATGATAACAGAAGGGGCGCTACAGCACCACACAACAGCGAGGGTGTTTAATCGAGAGGTCATAGTGCACCCACTTAGTGCTTAGGGGGAAAAAATGAGGGAGAGATGGCTGCGACCTTTGGAGAGCGAGAAACGAGCGTCGTGGCGTGGACGGCGGAACGAACGCGCTCTCGATCGCCCACCCCGGTTCATTTACGCGGGTCGCGCGGCCGTGTCGGGTCACGGACGCCCCCTCCCCCCCTCCCTCACCCCCCGCTGCGAGCCCGTCAAGGCGACGCTGCGCAGAGTGCCGTGAAGAGACGCTCTCAGGGACGCGGGCAGAAGTGGGGGAGAAGACAAAAAAAAAAAAAAACAACGAGGTGCGTGGACGGCGCCGCAGCTAATCACGAGCCGAGCGAACCATGCTGCACCCCCTTCCTTCTTCTCTGCCCTCTGTAGAGCACGGAGCTTCTAAACACCACGCCGTTACCGCTGATGCCGCTATGCTCTCTTTGTTTCGAGACAGTGTACGCGAGGACATGTTCGTGCCCGAACATGGCGGCGACTATCGCGCACGTCGCACGAAGGAAGAGCACCTCTAGCTTTGTACAGCTACAGAGAGAGAGTGAAGAAGAAAACTTAATTAACCATACGCCGCAAGCCTGAGGCCGGGAAGAGGGAGAAAAATAATCAAAGGCAGAGACAACTTATCAAGTGCATGTGCAGACGGTGGGATGGCTTTGCGCCTTTCATGTTACTCTGGATGGTAATGGTGGTGATAAAGCAGAGAAACATACATTGCCACAAGTATGCGCGCCGCTATACTGGAGTCTCGTGTCTGCAGTCAGGTATAACGTGGAGCGCTGCACGTTAAAATAATTCACACTGCACTGGAACTAGCACTGACCAGCCCTAAGTGGATTCTTTACCAACACTGAAGAACGCTTGCATACCAATGATTATAAAAACAACATTATAAAGCCACAACGGACTTGGTCCTTCGTTGGGTTAGCTGCGTCTGTTGGGCTAAATATTTAATTTTGGACACTCATTCACTGAAAGCTGCGCTTTGTTGCAGCACGCAGTTAAGGATACTGCCCTTTGTCTCAAGAAAAATGCCTCAATTAGCTTTTCTCCACTTGCCTGCGTTGGAATCTGCGTATCCCAACCTTTGTCCTGTAGGCGTGGCAGCTTATTTCCACCAAGCGGAAATAACTCGCTTGCGGAGAAATGTAGTTTCAAGAAGGCGAAACCAGTGCATGCAAAGTGCATGTTTATGAGCAGCTAACAATGCTAACACTAAGGCTAGTTGTTTTTCTCAAAACATGCGCTACTCAGAAAATACAAGAGTACACCAAAGAAGGGCCCCTCCGCGGTGGCTCAGTGGTTAGGGCGCTCGACTACTGATCCGGAGTTCCCGGGTTCGAACCCGACCGCGGCGGCTGCGTTTTTATGGACGAAAAACGCTAAGGTGCCCGTGTGCTGTGCGATGTCAGTGCACGTTAAAGATCCCCAGGTGGTCTAAATTATTCCGGAGCCCTCCACTACGGCACCTCCTTCTTCCTTTCTTCTTTCACTCCCTTCCTTATCCCTTCCCTTACGGCGCGGTTCAGGTGTCCAACGATATATGAGACAGATACTGCGCCATTTCCTTTCCCCCAAAAAAACAATTATCATTATTACACCAAAAAAGGAAGGAAGGAAGGAAGGAAGGAAGGAAGGAAGGAAGGAAGGAAGGAAGGAAGGAAGGAAAGGAAGAAAGAAAGAGAGAAGGAAAGAAAGAAAGGAAGGAAGGAAGAAATAAGAAAGAGAACGAAAGAAGGAAGGAAGGAAGGAAGGAAGGAAGGAAGGAAGGAAGGAAGGAAGGAAGGAAGGAAGGAAGGAAGGAAGGAAGGAAAGAAAGATGGAAGGGGATGATACGGACGAACGGACGGATGAACGAACGAACGAACGAACGAACAAACGAAGAGAGCTCGAGTTTCGATGCACGTACGCCGTTTCGTGCAACTATCTAAATAAACGCGATCAACTCCGTAAGCACGTTTTATGCCGCTTGCCTTAATGATACACGTGTGCTGCCACTGGCCGCAAAGTGGTTCACTGCCGTTTGAGCAGAGCGCCGGGTAAGAAGCTTCGTGCATTATCGATGAGGCGCGCTGCCTCTTTCCCTGCAGGCGCTTTGAGACCCGCGTGTGTGCGGTTATTACCCTAACGCGGCCTGATGCAATCCTGCATCCGTAAGAATTGAATTGTGAATTATGGGGTTTAACGTCCCGAAGTGACACGTGGACTATGACGGACTCAGTAGTGGAGGGGCTCAGGATTAATTTAGACCACTTCGGACTCTTTAACGTGCACTGACATCGCACAGCGCAGGGGTGCCTTTTGCGTTTCGCCTCCAATAGCGGATCGTCAACGATTTCTGTAAGGAATATTTTAAGGTCATTCGCCTCCGGGGCCGTTTTTATTGCTATTGAGAATCATGCAGTGCTTTCGTGAAGGATGTTTCAGTCCTTAATTTTTAGTTCCTTCAAACGGGGAAAACAGCGGGGAAAGCGGCAGCGCCAGGAACAGCACATTACGCGCTCAAAAAGAAAATGCGCGGGGCCGCGATTTTGTGGCGCCTGGCGACTGAACGCAACATGGTTGAGTTGAACGTTTTTCAGGTCATTTCTGTCGGGCATAGTGCACTTCTAATTACCGAACAATCTCGTTTTACCGAAGCAATGAGCAGAAGCGTAACTGCTGGATTACATTTGTCACCTATCTGCGGTTTTAAGAGGACTGGATAGTTAGAGAGGGCGAGACCTTGTATACAAGCAGTTTCCTTCTAATCCGTGTGTACTTCGAAGAACCATGCTGCTGCCAGAGTGAATTATGCGCGAAGAGTTATGCTGCCCACGACGACGAACAACGCTGGGGAAATTATGCCGTCAAGCTCGTGGCTTTAAAAAATACAGCACAACGCAAAATCCTACCTGGCTGAGCAGGGCACTAATGGAGAAAGCACGCTGATTTAATCCAACGTAAATTTAATTTGGGGACAGTTTGTAAAGAATAGAAGAAAGAAACCATGTCCTACTTTCGTTACTGAGCCAAAAAAGATGTAACGCTAGATTTCGCAGTAAATGGTAGTTAAACCTCAGAAACTTCCGCTGCACCTCGCTACTTGTGTCGCACAGACATTTTTAACTTCGTCGTCATCATCCGGTAATGTACGTGGCAGAACTACAAGGCCTCTCCCCACTAAACCCCGCCCAGTTAGCCATCTCAAGCGCAAGCATGGCCCACCCCGCATCAGTAAACACCCTAATCTCCTCTGCAGAACGGCATAAATCCCTCTACCACTCCAGCCGGCTAAGCTAACCTTATCTCGGAGTTAGCTCTGTCAACCCTAACCGACCATCGGCAATCTGTAATCGGCATTAACCGTCCCTCCTTTAAGTCCACCTCAACCTCCCGATTTCAGCCAGCATGTTTCTACCTTGGGCTTGTTTTGTAATCCACCCTAGTCTCTTTCTATTCCGTAGCGCTGTGCCCACAATATTTTCCGTTCCACAGCTCGCTGCGCTCTCCTCATCTAATTTGAAAAATGTGAACGCAACAGCATTAAGCTCTGCTGAAAATTGGGCGTTGTTCTCGTCGTTCGTCGTCATCGTTGGATTATGAGCGAAAACTGAGTCGTGTAGGGTGGCCACATTGGCCACCCTGGTGGACGCACAGGTGGACGTTAAATCAATGACTGGTCGCGAGAGGTTGCTCTGGAAGAACAACCTGCGTTCCACAAGCCCCACAGTTGGCACCACCTGCCACAGCAGGGCACTAGCACAACGCTTAACCGCTGCACCATAGCGCCAGCATTGGCGTGAGGACTCCCAGGGATCTATCAATTAACGCCCTTAAGGCAGAGCTTAAGGGTCTCTTCCAATTTTCAATATAGACTCCAAGCTTAAGCCTGAATGGCGAGTGCTGACAGGGCACAATTTTTACATACTTTTTTCTCCCGGAGACATCGGTAAGCTGCTGTGCATAACGGGCAGGAATACTAGCCAAATTTATTTCAATCCATTCTTATTAGCATATATCACTGGAAAGAAATTTACAGCCTTAAGGGTGCGTTTTCGTGTCTACAACTCACACCCTCGCACCCCCCAACAAGCGAAGCGAGCGCAGTACGACCGTCGCACCCACACAGTAGGATGCGATAGTGACAGTTGTACCCTTTTGCCGATTGTTTCGCAGTTTTCCAGGCCTTCATTGTTTCAAATCAGATCAAACAGACAGATTGAAAACACTCTGGCCATCTTTGTTGTGCGTGCACTCTTGGAGGAAAGCAGAACGTTGTCAACAAAAAGCTGCCGAGGACCTCTTTCAATATGCACTAGAATTAAGGTATCCTTGGCTATACGTCCCCTCCTCTTTGCAGTGGAGTGACACTTCTTTCTGAAAGGAAAAAAAAGCTGCTCCAAAAGGGCCAACCTTCAGCAAATCGGAAAGCACAGAAACGGGATGCTATAGCATGTGCCGGGTTCTACCAGAGGAACTGAACCAGCGCTGAACCGTCACTGGAATGAGTCATACAATGCTACTTATGCCAAAGTTCAACTCAGAAATAAACTACGGCCTCGCGCCGTATTCTTCCCCACAACGTGCATACATCTCCCGCTTTTATATACTCTATTTGAGCAATTTTGAGTTAGTGCCGTGTAGCAGTTGAGCCAAGATAATTCGTTAATTCTTAAACTATGGAGCCATAAATCGCGGTCGTAGTTGAACGCATGAAACCTGCAGCTGCTCTTTAACGAAAATTTCGAACGCCTTATATGATATTAGAAACACGCGTGATGAGCAATGACAAAAGTGTTCAAAGATGCGGTAGGGTTTTAACGTAGTTAAACGAGCAGGCACAAGAAAGCATGCGTTCATTCTTCGCCTCTTCTTTCTGGCATCTGCATATGCAAGCAAACGCGTTTCTCGATCTTCATCTTCAGACCTTCTCTACTCGGTGGCAGCTGACGCGACGCTCCTCCGAACTAACCCGAGCTTCCTTCCATTGGCTGCAGCTTGCACGACGTTCCTCCGAGCTAACCCGAGCTAACCGGACCTTATCCGAGCTAACCCGAGCTATCCCGATCTTACCCGAGCTTACCCAAGTTACTGCGAAGCTTCACACAAGATTCTTGGCTGGGCTTGGCCTGGTTAAGTGGTGCTTTCGCACTAAAAGCCTAAGAACACCAATGCACCCCTTTACACACCATTGCACCCAATGACACTGCAAAGCCCCTGCACCCGTGCCTCCTTAAAGGATGCATAGGTGCATTAACCGTGTCGGCACGCTGAACGTAGGCTATTAGAAACGTATCAACATATTAACAGCGTAGAAGCGGTGCCTTATGTATGCCCTTAAGGCTGAAAATTTCTTTAGTGTGTGTGATGAGGCAACTAGTTCGCACGCCTGTTTAACGATACTGTCGGTGCCTTCGTAGGTAGAGCTCCATGCATAGTATAGTCTTAGTTATATCCCGTGAGCTGAGCATTTAGTCACAAACAGAAAACGTTCCCTCATGGAGCGAACTACGCGGCTCCATCGCCCGCTCCTTGACCACAGCACAAGCACGTAGGTACAGGTGCGAGCTATATTTAGAAAAAAATGGTCTGCACCGACCGAGGAAGCCGTGTTCGCGGCGCCATTCTGCCCAATGCTTCCTGCTTGAGACGTAAGCCGTTTAAGAGATGTGGCTCCAGTGCTTGGACAAGAGAGAAGCAGAAAACAGAAACGAGCGAGCGCTAATGGACGCACTTCTTCAGTCTGGCCATAAAAAACACATTCAGGTTGTGTCCCTGAACGCTTTTCGGCGAGGGCGCTAGGCGTCTGCACACACATACGTACACATTACATGTGGTGTGTGCGAGTGTGTGCAAGACATAAAGACAATAAGCAATATTTTCTGTGTGGCTCGCACGCGTGAGCGGCATCAGCCCAGCGCGATGCATATCACGCGAAGGCGCGCGAAAAGAAACTGAAACAGGGAAACTGTACTAAGCCCCGCCGAGGTGGCTCAGTGGTTAGGGCGCTCGACTACTGATCCGGAGTTCCCGGGTTCGAACCCGACAGCGGCGGCTGCGTTTTTATGGAGGAAAAACGCTAAGGCGCCCGTGTGCTGTGCGATGTCAGTGCACGTTAAAGATCCCCAGGTGGTCGAAATTATTCCGGAGCCCTCCACTACGGCACCTATTCTTCCTTTCTTCTTTCACTCCCTCCTTTATCCCTTCCCTTACGGCGCGGTTCAGGTGTCCAAAGATATATGAGACAGATACTGCGCCATTTCCTTTCTCCAAAAACCAATTATTATTATTATTAAACTGTACTAATGTGCAATTGTTGTAAAATTAAAGGCGTAGGCCTAGGTAGTGTCGGGGCTAAGAATATCAGAGTCCAAGTTTGCTCAACAAGTCTTGATGTTATATGTCCATGTAGCACCACCGTCATCATCAGCCGCGACCACCTGACTCTCGCAAACTTTTTGTGTAGTCTATGTGAAATTTTAAATCTTCAAGCAGACGTGCATTGATTGATTGATTGATTGATTGATTGATTGATTGATTGATTGATTGATTGATTGATTGATTGATTGATTAGAACTGGTTGATTCGGTCGGTCGGTCGGCTTGAACAGTCAGTCATTCGGTCGGTCGGTCGGTCGACCGACCGACCGAATGACTGACTGTTAAAGCATCACAAACAATTGCGACGTCAGCAGCCCATTGGACAAACAAGCACAACAAACGATTACAGCCCGGGAGCCGGTTTTAACTTGTAGCTGCTATATATCGCTTCACAGAAACATGAAAAAAAACTAAACGTTATTTAGATTACAAGCTAGAAGTGGTGTGCCCTGTGTAATATATGCTCCCCATCGAAATTATGGCCTGCGAAACACAGAATTCACGTCTGGGGGACAGACGTAAGCACTAAACGTCGGATGCACAGAAAGTAATGACACAAAATCGCATGCGAACACAGGATTTTCTTAGGGGGTTTCCTCGCATCTTCGCTCTCACCACATTTCACTCTTTCCTTCTTCTCTTCTCCCCTTTAATGTGCAGCATCAGGTCAGAGACGAGTTGTACCGGCCGATATCTCCGCCCTTTGCAAATGATATTAAAAGACTTGTCTCTCCTGCAATGCTGAGGATGGAGAAGGCCCCCGCCGAGGAAAACGACTGTAAGGGCCAAAATTTTCCACACCACCGTGACTCCGGCGCTAAGAACGCGAAAACAAAAACAACACATGATCCAAACAAGTCGCCGTTTTGCTATATTTTTTTTCGCGCTTGGCACTGGACCAAAAATATGCGTTAAGGAGCGCTTTCCTTATGCCTGACGTTGCTCACACAATAAGAAGCCTCGAGACCGAAAACAAATCAAAGCACGGAGTCGTTTTATACCGTCAATGGTTAACCGGGCGCTCATTTCGCTTGGAAAACCGCTCGCTAAAGAAAGAGCGCCGTGTGGATGCCTTTCACTAAAGGACGCCTCTAATGGATTCTAAAAACGAACACCGCGATCATGGGCGAGGGGATTATTATAGTCCGTCTCTTTTTTTTTTCCCCCAGATCACTACCGAACCAACGAATACGAGCGACAAGAGTGACGCGGAAGAAGAGAGGTAGGCGGGGCAGTTTCCACTTCGCTTCTCAGCAGCCGAGCACGGCTCGGTAGAAGTATCGCCATATGCTTTCCCTCCGACGATATGCGTAATGTATCTGGAAACCGAAATGCGAACGTCCATACAGCGCGTCGGTAATGACAAAACCTCTTTGATCGCTTTTATCGTGTATATCTGCTTGCGTATACTCAGACACGACGCATTTTTTCTCCTCCTTATTACGGCGTCCGAAATATAAACGAACAAAGAGAGCCTGTACAGCACCGCGGTGCGGACTACGTTCGTATAATGATGACGGTGACGTTGACGAGTCCGAGAAATATATTCTGAACCGGTTTTCGCAACCGTTTTTACTGCGTAAATTTTCGTTATCATATTGAGTCCTTGCGTTGCTTCCCACAAGCGTCATAACTAAAGCGGGCTAACTACTGACTTACGTGGCACGCCGCATATTTACTTGGCTTGTAAACGGTTGTTGAAAGTTAGGCATTATTATGTCACTTCATCTCTCGTTCTCTATGAGTTGTTATGTCATTTCAGCGGGGTATTTAATGCCCTTGTGTAGTTCCTTTCAGACCTCGTCATATTTACTCTGTACTGTGCTTGATGAAAACTGCGGTCGTCAGTCGCTTTCACGACCCTCCAAGGCAGCGTTTCAAGCAGGCATCCACTCCTGAGTACGCGCATGTCGGCAAAATTTAACTGGACGAATGATTTAAACGTGACTACAGCCAGTTAAAGCCTAACAATGTGCTGCTCGGCGCGTCTTCGAGCACATGCTTCACTACTGCGAGAGCCCTTCGCGTTTTCAGAAAACTAAATTAAAGGAGAAAACTGAAAACAGAGGAGAGATCACCCTTTTCTTCGATCATTGGCTTTGTTACGCGGCCGGAGAAGCTTACGAAACCGCGAAATGAGATATCGGGATCCGTGTTGGCAGAGCTCGTCGTCGCTTTTGCTCAAGCCCCCACCCAGTGCGCGTCGCGATCCGATGTGCTCCCGCTTCGCTGCTCTCGGCGAATCGAATTTAGACCGACGTGCACGGCGCTGTCGTCCCGCCGCTGCTGCTGTACCGCGAGACACCCGCCTTATCTGCGTGAGCCGATTTCTCGCCGCACGAACCGTCGCTCGGGCGCCTTGCAAAGGTTTTGGCATCCTATATATATCGAGGCTTATACAACCTCCCGTCTCGAAGTAAAAAGCAGGCCAACTTGGCCGCCAATATATAGTTTGATTAGTTTCGCAGATGTTTCAAACAGATATGCCCTTGGCGTAACAGCAACAGGTGGTGCGTGTGAGGGCCTTTAGAGACTTGCCTTGATTTTTCTTGGTTGTTTTTTTTTAATTAAACGCCATGCAGGGTTGCTTCGCATCTTATGACACGTAAACCCCACGTTAGAGACTACTCGACAAAAGAAATGACAAATACGACCCGTAGTTAAAGCCAGTCAGTTCAGCGGTGTGTTTGTCGTTTCTTCATTTTTAGTCGCAGTTAGCGATGTTTTTGCGTCGAGTCATACCAAGATGACTCGGTGGTGCCCCTCAAAGAAACGGAGCACATGTGGTTGTTTTCTTTTTTACTAATAATAATAATTGGTTTTTGGGGGGAAAGGAAATGGCGCAGTATCTGTCTCGTATATCGTTGGACACCTGAACCACGCCGTAAGGGAAGGTATAAAGGAGGGATTGAAAGAAGAAAGGAAGAAGGAGGTGCCGTAGTGGAGGGCTCCGGAATAATTTCGACCACCTGGGGATCTTTAACGTGCACTGACATCGACACAGCACACGGGCGCCTTAGCGTTTTTCCTCCATAAAAACGCAGCCGCCGCGGTCGGGTTCGAACCCGGGAACTCCGGATCAGTAGTCGAGCGCCCTAACCACTGAGCCACCGTGGCTTTTTTACTAAAAGCCAGTTTAAATACACCGTGCAAGGCACCGAACTAGGAGAGGACGCGAAAAGCGGGGAGATTCAAACGGACTGTTAACCACCCACGCTGAGAACAGCTGTTTAAGAATAGCGGCACAAGGAAGGAAATGAAAAAAAGTTCGGCATTGGCTGCAGCCTGCAACTAATTAACAATTATCACTAATAAGCGGAGCAAGCAACGTTCGCTTCGAAGGGAGGTCCGTAAAATATAATCAAAGAAGAAAGGCGGCCCGTATCCGGCGATAGCCGCCGACTGCTTCAGCGAGTGGGAAAATGTGCGCGGTCACAAAAGAAAAGTTGGAAACTCTGAAAAAGAGGGAGACAGAGAAAAGGTTAACAGCCGCAAGTTGGAAATATAGAGAAATGTTCCGGAATTCGCCTCGTCTGAGCGCCACTTTTATTTTTCTTCTTTTCTCGGACCAAGCACTATATTGACATTGGTGCACTATTTGAATGAAAATACAACGCCTCGTCTCCGCATACGTATTCACGTACTCGAAGTTGGGTGAAGCTGACGCTTGAATTGACCGTAATTAAAATATGCACGTCTAGTACCCATGCGGCTGATAACGGGCATTCATAAATGTGTAGACCGTTAACAGCTGCATCCTCGAAAGCAGGACATGAATATAACGCCATGTGAGGGGATTGCAGAGAAAAGTCTTATATGGTTTGGTATGGTATGGTATGGTACGGCACGGCATGGTATGGTATATGGGGTTTAATGTCCCAACGCGAAACATGTGCTATGAGGAACGCCGTAGCGGAGGGCTTCGGATTTTTTGCGACAACTTGGGGCTCTTTAACGTGCACTGACATTGCGCAGTACACGGGAGTCTTGTCTTATGCCTCCATCTAAACGCGGTCTCCGCAACCGGAGTTGAACCCGCGTCCTCGGACTGAGCAGCCGAGTGCCCTAACTGCCGACCACCTCGGCTGTTTGAAGATGAAAGTCATTTTTACCATTACGAGCATGGCATCCAGTACGTAAACAAATTTTAAAAAATCAGTCGATAGTTTGGCGCGCCTCCTGTCTACTGTATATTTCCGTCCTTATTTTGTCGCGCCATTACGTTCCCTCAGCTATGTCTCATCACCAATTACTTGAAACCAAAGTCTTTCTGGCAAAAAAAGAAAGAAGAAACGTGCAGCTTTCCAAAGTCGGGAAGAGGCAAATAGATCTCATTCGCCATGCCCCACTGCGTCGTAAAACGGAAAAGTACAGGCAACGAAGCGATACACTTTTTTTTTTATTGCAACGAAGCGATACACTGTTGCTTTATATCGAGTTTTTCATTTCTTTAAGGCACCGACGAGTGGGCGAAAAAGGACCTTCACAACAAGCAAGCCACGCCGCGTAACGAATCCTGGCATTTTAAACGTTTTTAAAACACGTCTTATTGATTCGCAAGAATCACTAATCACCCTGGGCAACAATTACGAGATGGAGAAATTCGAAACCGTCGTCAGGATCTGTTTTTCGGCGAAAAACCCCAGACCGGAAAAGGATATTCAGCTGCTGCGAAATTACATCCAGACTGAGAATTGGGTAGCAGCCAGCCCCCACAGTTACCTTCAAGAACCAGACGCAAGAGAGGCGCTATCTGCATCTCCTGGCGACACAGATAAAAACGATAACATACATCACAGCATCCATTTCAGGCATGTACCTTTCTTTCTTTAGTTATATTTTTTCTTTCTTTTTTTTATAGTGACTGTCATATAAGCTACGCCGAACGACATTTCTCCTCAAACGGCACCAAACGGCACCGGCAGAACGAGGGAGAAAAAAAACATTTCGACGGCCTTCGAGCATTTAACGCGGCACGAAGAACAATCCGCAGCCCATACTTCGCCTGGCCCCATTGTTGTTGTTTCATTTCGAAGGTCTCGCCAAGCGGCAGCGTGCGCTCCGCTTTTTTCTTCCTCGTGCTGCGTGTTCTTATCCGGCCTTCTTCCTGCCCTGCAGTTGCTGCTGCTGTTTACCTTCGACGGATGGCACACGGAATCGTGACATAGATCACGTCCGCGGCGACAGAGACGAATTGCGTTATTCATACGCGGCCTTAAGTCGGCCTCAACGGATCGGGGAGCCATTGGATGGCACCCGGAACAAAAAAAAAATCGAAACAACAGCAAGAGCATCGCACAGGTCGCAATCACCTACGCACTGCGGGCGTCGGTATATCTCCCTGACTCCGTTTTCCCTTCCTTCATATTTTTTTTGTTCGGAAGGACGTTTATTTTTGCGAAGCAGCGGGCGCTTTCGCTTTCCGCGATCATCGGTCCATTAGAGGACATATCTATTTTTCATTTTATTTTTTGGTGAACGAGGTTATGACGGCACCGCACATCGGAACTTTAAGGAACAAGTAGTGAAAGGCAGAAAGAAAAGCTTGAAAGCGGTGAAACCGGTTCAGCGTATATGACCTTTGCTCAGGAGCCTAATGGAGGTATGCTCGTTAGTTTTTAGAGTGAAGCTATACCTGCAGTGAAGACAGGTGGCCGAGCTGACAAAGCTGGCATCGTGCTTTCATAGGAGAGGAAGCGTCTTGAACTGGCAGTGCGGAAAACACGTTTATACACCGGTTGTCGCACAAACTTAAGGGCGTTTAGAATCACAGCTAGCATCGTGCTTTCATAGGACAGGACGCTGGCAATGTTTAAAACGCCCTGATGTATTGAAAAAAAAACTTTCAGCATATACAATTGGAGGTAAAAAAAAAACGAAAAGAAAAAGGTCGCGGCGCACACAGCATTCCAACGCTTGACACACGGCGTCTATCAATAGTAAACCAAATTGCAATAGCACGAAGAGAAACCTATGTTGGGCAGAGCACACGATTGACTAGAGTGCAGCTGAAAGAACACAAGAGCTCCCCTGTCCGCGCTTCACGTTCCGTACTTCATACACCTGTCCTGTCTCATTCCCCGTCAAGTTTCGCACTCAAATCTGTCTAATCATTGTCATTTCACCACATTCATCATCAGCCTCATCACAACTGAGCGGAAAGTCCATTCTTGTAGCCAATCAGATCCCCTTGCAAGCATTGTTTATGTCACACATTGTCGATGTAAAGCGGCACCGGTCGTCACTGCACATGTCTAACTGTACACAGTGTAAAAGCTCCTATGGACATATTGTATTCTGAAATAGAAACAAGCAAATTGAATAAATAGGTGATAATTTTCCTTGAAGCACGCGCTGCTGTATATATGAGTGCATTTTACCTATACGAAGGACATAACGTTTCTGTGTGGACACCTCACAGGTGTTAATTAGGGCTTGTCTATGCTGACCACAAGTGCCCGCAGAGGAGTACACGGCCCATGTATGCATGCGCGTTGCTGGTGTATTTCCTTCGTAGCACATACGGTATGCGCGCTGCAGTACTGTAAACCAACTACCTGCCAATATATCTACAAATTACCTGTTTTCTGTACACCTCTCGGTTTAATTTCCTCACTGTACACCCTCCTAGAATGACCAGTTTCCGTCAAACTCGTAATATTTTACTCTAGAAATGGAGGCTGGGCGTCACTTACAAAAGCCACATACCGACAACTGTGCAGGACAACCCAATATGAAAAGTTTGGTTATGCAACCGCGAGGTCCTTGAAGCGATTAAATACTTGCAGCACGCTCGGCTAGGCGCAATCAAAGTACTGAGACTCTTAATCTCGCGTGACGCGTCGCGCAAGGCCCTTATTCGGATACGCGACAGTGTGCTGCCGTTGCCCCAAGCAGAGGTTCAAACTAATGGCGATGAAAAAAGAGAGCAGCAGTTTCGTGACACGCGCACAAAATATATTCTCCGTTATTCGACATCGAAGGGGACCGAAAAGATGTGAGAATCACGCAGAGTTCGAATTAAATGGGAAATTTGTAACCCACTTGCTGTTTCCGGGAACAAAGCGTCAGTTCGAGTAGACCGGAAGTACGAATTAAGCGAGTTCTATTTAACATCAGTTCCTATTAGCTTTTCTTTTTGTCATTAACTGGTGGAACGAAGTGAATAGAACGTGAAAATGAGCCGAACAATAAATATCGATAAAATTGCTTTGCCGCGTAAGTAATGACAGTGTGGGAGACCACTGATACGTTATAAAAGAAAAAAAAAGAAAATGCGAAAATTTCGCACCAAACGGTAGTATTCAACAAAGACAAATCAATACGTTTTTATCATCATTAGAAGATCGGCATTGTGTCATACAACCCTAATTGCTTCTCGCAATCATTCCTGCCGCGAACTTGACGCGAATGGAGCCACCTTCCCTCAGAAGTTCTTGGCATTGATATCTATGAGCAGCTCCGTGAAGCAGTATCTAACGTATATTCATGTTATATTCAGCCACTGCATTTTTATCTCTCCGTTTGTGTGTTATTCCCTACTCACCCCTTGTAATTGCTCTGGCCTCGAACTGTATACTAAATAAATAAATAAATAGTTTAAGCCAAAAGCAATCAACTTTTTTTTCACTTCAACAATCGCGTGTAGCGTCAGTGAGACGTTACCTAGAAACGTTCTTTCTTCGCTTGCCCCTCTTGTAAGTTAATCCATTCGCTTGAATTCTCCGAGGTATGCCGTATCTGCAATTCCTTCCCGCAGATGCCAGTCTTTGCAAACTCCGCCCGCGGAGAAGTCAATCTGCTCCTGCGACCTTGTCAAGAGACATTTTTCCGCGAGCTCGCTTGGTATTTTCCTCCCTGCCCAGCCTGTTCCCCCGAAACTGAGCCGGCTATAGCTCTCGAAGGTATGCCGCAGCTAGCAGCAGCAGCTGCTGAAGCGAAAATGAAAGGAAAAGAAAAAAAAAACGCAAGTCCGAAGAGCAGCTACGCAGCGTTGGCGCACGCAGCGTTCAAAAGCCTTTCTCGCTGCCTCGCTGGCGAGCCTCGCATTTTTGTCACGGGTTGCTGGACTCGGCCACTGGCGTCTCCGGCGGCGGCGTTCCCTGCGAACTCGACCCCCACTTCCCAATAGCAGCTGCCGCGCGACGCGTCAGCTGCGTCCATATATCGGTCGAGTCAAGCAGCGCTACACGCGTCGATGCAGAAAACATCTGTCCATATGCACTTTCGGGGTGCGCGGGCGCAGAGGCCGAAAGGGCGTCGGTTTTGCACGCGGCAAATACCACTCTTGGCCCTTCCACAGCACTCTCCGGAATAGAGCGGAGACAAGCTGCTCTAAACTGAATGGTACCTGCAGAAATGCTAATAACTAGGGGAAATTTCTAATACCCGCCGCAGTGGCTCAGTGGTTAGGGCACTCGGCTACTGATCCGGAGTACCCGGGATCGAACCCGACCGCGGCGGCTGCGCTTTTATGGAGGCGAAACGCAAAGGCGCCCGTGTGCTGTGCGATGTCAGTGCACGTTAAAGATCCCCAGGTGGTCGAAATTATTCCGGAGCCCTCCACTACGGTACATCTTTCTTCCTTTCTTCTTGCAGTCCCTCCTTTATCCTTTCCCTTACAGCACGGTTCAGGTGTCCGCCGAGATGTGACAGATACTGCGTCATTTCCTCCCCCCCCCCCGAAAAAAAGAAACAATTATTAATTATTAAGTTTCTTATATACCTCAGTGTGCGTGATCGCGCCATTACCAACGGAGCGATACACGCCGGAAGGAACACGGTGAATACGGTGCGCGCTTGACAGCGAAGTTATCTGGAAGCGACAGATTAGAATATGAAAATCGGTAGAATTCAAAGACTGTGGATTTAGTTAGTGCCGGTTCCAAAGAACAGCACTTATCACGTTTCTCATTTCGCTTTTCCTGCTAGTTAGTACAGAAGCAAAAGGACATACGACAAGGCCGAGAAAAGTGGACAACCACGTAACCACGCTGACAGCCGCAGTCGAACCTCCGTTGATTACACCGGCCCACGCATCGAGAATCTTGCTTGAATAAGTTAGAACGTCGCTCAAAACGATGCTGGCAGCCATTTTCTTTTTCCAGGGGCGGTTCGCAGACAGGCCGACACACCTATGGACACACCTGCGTAGTCCGGGAACCACAGCTCTATGCAAAACAGAAGCGGGCAGGCGCGGACGCAGCATGAATTTTATCCGTCTACTTGGTCGCGTGCCCTAGGCGTCAGGGGTTCTTCCGTCCAGCCGTTCCGTTCCCCCCCCCCCCCCCCCCAAAACACACACACAGGAGTGCAGCAGCGATGATGCGGCGCCAGGGGGTTTCTGCGCACACTTCTCGTGCATGAAACGATGGCCTACTTGTGTCGTCATTCGCCGACGGCGGTCCAACCCGTAATTACTCTGCACAGCGCGATGAGCGGCGACCTGCATAGGAGAGATCGCCGCCTCGTGCTTCCTGCGCCGGCCCTCCCACCGCTGTCTGGGTAATCGTCGCGGGGCGCGTGCCGTTGCTGGTCGCGTGTGCAGCCGCGCTGGCAACGCACCCAGCTCATCTGTGCATACATACACGCGCCTGTGTTCCTGCGCGATCAAGAGTTGCGCGGCAGTGGCAGCGGCGTGTTTATACAACAAACTCCCGGGCTGCGGTGCGCTTCGATCCAGGTCCGAGCGACCGAGGAAGCGTAACTAGTTAATACCCGTCGTTGCGGCACTACTGGTATTGGTCTGTGCGAAGCAACGTGCGACTACGAAGCAAACATGGCATTATGATCGAACGGAGACTGGATTTTGCCCTGTTCTCGAGCTACGCAATCACATTTGAAGTATTTGAACGCTTATCCATTACAAAAATAGTGTACAGACAGTCGATAGACTTCTTATAGACTCTATTGCGTTCCTGTTGATATTTCTTTTTGTCTATTCATGGTCTATAGACTGTCTATAGACAAAAGTCTAGTAAAAGTGTATGGCCATAAATATATAGATACTCTATAGACTGTCCGTAGGATTTGTATTGCCTACAGACGGTTCTCTAGAATTAGTCTATATAGAGGCTATAGATTTTATAGACAAAGTATATGGGCAGTCTATAGAGTCTCTATAGAAGTTTTTGTAAGGGATAGGTCGAGCTGACGCAAAGGCTATAGCCTTTTACGCGGAGACGAATCAGCCACGAGTTCGAAAGGTGATGCATAATAAAGGACGAGGGACTGGCAACAAGCTTATTAATCAAGAGAGCTATATGCGTTCGTCTCGGCTCGGTCCGGTCTTAGGCAGAAAAACTACGAAAGCAACGCAGATTATCCGTAACTAAATTACCCACACAAAACTATGCGCCAGGTATCATACGACCGCGAGGTATACAGTGTCCCAGATGATGAGCGCTTGAACTATGTGCGACTTCCGAAACTGTTTTGAGCCCTTTCTGAACCGCACTTACTGGTTCGTAGTGTTCCCACCCAGTAAAAAGGACAAAACAATTCGCCAAAGAACACCGAAATAATACGCATGCATGCCAGCTGGAGCGTGGCGTATAGCTCTCCCTGCGCAAACGCACACGCCTCTACGAAGACCCCTCAAGCACGATCCAGAATGATGCGTTCGCCCGTAGGGCGGGCGCCAAGTTCCCAGATGCACTGCCGGGCGTGGGAAACAAGGAAGGTGCTAAGAAAGTGGGCCGTAATTGCCGCCAACGCTGGGGCGGCAGTGACGCAACCTTCCCACGTTGTGTTACGCCCTCGAAGAGGCAATAATAACACGAATAACACTGAATGGATATCGCCACCCACTCGTCGAAAGAGGGACCAACGAGGCGGCGACGGCAAGCATCCTTGCTACTGCCGTAGACCGCATGTTTTTGTTTCCGCGTCTATTCCAATAAAGACTCGATCCCATTGCCAGCAGTCTTCCACGTTATTTATTTATTTATTTACTTCCCGTCCTCTTTCTGCCGACGCGCTATCGTGCAATTGGGGCATACAGGCGTCAGCAGTTGCGGCGCTGTGCGAGGGTTAAGCTGTTGTGCGGGGAAGCGCACAGACGTGAGACACGTGTGCTTCGTGGTAAAGCTGTCTCCACCCACGACGCGAGGAGAGAGGAGGCACGATCAATCGTCGTCGGGGCCGGGACCGCGTTGTGGGAGGAGAAAAAAAAAAAGATCGAGGAGCGAACTAGGAAGCAGGGTAGAAAAGTTTATGGTCAAGAGAAGTAACGCCAAGGTCAGGGTTTTGTTTACACAGTGAGCCGACGTACTGCGTATACCATGAGTGGAGGGTTTATATTTGTGAAAGTGTGCGTCGCCACTTTTCTTTATAAGTTTGTTTTCTTCTCCTAAAAGGGAGAACAAACATCGGTTCGAATCGGTAACCAGCAGCTCGGTCTCGGCTCGTCGCTATGCGGGCTTGTTCTGAAACGAGGGAAGCTGCAGAGTGTGTGCGACGCTGCCTGTTCATAGCGAAGACGTTTCTGAACAGCTCAGCACTGTTCCAGCTTTTCAATTTTTTCTGTATTTAAACTTGCATTTTGTAAATGAATTTCGATAAACAAAAAAAAAGAACGAGTTACTTTATTCCGCTTTGAAGTTGGGCATCTCTAAAGCTGGTAGGTGACCTATTTTCGGGCCATTAATTAGCGGCGACGCAGCGCCAGAGTAATTTCCCAAGAGTTTGGTAGATCAAAACAACGTACAAAATTTTCTGCTCGCTACGTTTAAGACTGCAGGTCGCTTCAATGCCGTCGTCAGCGTAACTGGCCTGTCCAGCCGCCTGAGTTGAAGCCAGTACCTTTGCCGTCTATATGCATAGTAATTCCGGCACAGCTTGCGTTTGGCTATTCGCAACATAGGAGTCTTTTGCAGAATAATGCTCAAATGTCACGAAAAGGCTGTTAAAAATCTGCTTTATTTAATAGTACTACACAAGAAGAAAAATCAATTTGAACCGGTGCCCTAAGTCTTCAGTTTAGCGCTTAAATAAAATTAGTTAACGAATGTGTAAATGTGTTAGATACATAAGGAGAAATATGAGTGCCCGGTAGAACATTGGCAGACGTGTTTGCCACTAGACACGAAATATTTGGGGCGGACAGCATTTCAGGGATGTGTGGAACTTACAGCGAGGACGTTCGGAATGCGCATGAGGAGGAACAAATTTTCATTTTGAAGTTATTATTCTACAACGTACAACATGGAACGTCACGTGCGTCTCATTTAGATAATGAAATTTCTTCAACATTTTCTCTACAACGGGCCGTACTGTCCGTCCCCTTAAAAATTTTCACATCTTTAGACGTTTCTGCACGCTCCACACCTCACAGAAAGAAAAAAAATGGCTGTACAGCTGGAAGGCAAACAAACATACGACAGCTATCATTTCGATATATTATAAATTCTTCCTGACCTTTTTGTTGCGGCACTAAAAATGGCGACGACGAACGATTGTTGTGTAACAAACAATTATATAATGAAATGACACTTAATGACTCAAGCCTTCAGCGGCGCCACTGGTGTAGAGCTTTTGTTAAACTTTTTTTCCAGCGCACGCGATTAAAAGAAGATGTCGGGTCATCTAAACAGAAACTTACTCGTGACATCAGCGCCACTCTTCTCCACATTGGTGAAGACAGCATGCTCTGAATAGACAGGACGACCTCCTACGGTCGTCCTATACGTTGACCTCCTGTATTTCAGAGTCCTCCAACAGACTCCCGCGCTATACTGTACTCACGAAATCAACGGTGAAGTCGTGTTCACTTCACACAAATGCGCATGTTCTTTAGTTTTGTCGTGAAAGTAAACTCCAGCGAAGGAATAGAGACCGCGACAACATGCGGCCAGAGGACACTCACCGATTGTCTTGATCATCTCGAAGTCTTCGAGAACGGGCTGCTTGCGGTACGACGATCCCGTGGCATCGCCCTTGGCTCCGGCGCCGGTGCCGTCAGAGTCGTTGCCCGAGTCCTCCCTAGAAGGGCTGGTGGCGCGAACCTTGCCCTGGGAGACCACCATGCCGCCGGAACCGTTGGACAGGAGCACGCGAGGACTCGACGCCATACAACAAACGACGCGGGAACGGGACTAGCGCCGAGCCGTCCGCCGCACCGACGAACAACCGACCAAGGGCAGCTGTTCTGACTGAGGTTCACAGACCCCACTGTGTGGAAAGTGAACACACTCTGTCAATCCACGAAACTGTGAGAAAAGAAGCTCGCACTAAAGGCGCAAAAGATCACGCCTTTCTTTTCTCGACCCTCAAAGCGAAAAGCAGAACGACGCTCCCGCCGTCTACACTCCTTCACACCCGTTCAGTCACCGTTCTGCGAGCAAACCTGTCATGCGACAAGATTCAGCGCGAAGAGAAGACGTGGGCAGCCTTAGTCATTGGCATCGAACAGCGTTTAAGCACCATTCCCAGGGAGACATAATGGGACACATAAGACGGCGCACTTGGATAGATGGCAACGACGTCTTTTGTCTTGGCACACTGTCAGTCACAAACTGCGTTACCAGGAAGACGCACACAGGTGCACCAAATTCACCACCCCGGAGCCGTAGCCGTAGCTACGAGCTGACAAACAACCACGCACCGGTCTCAGTCGAGACACTCGTCAGCAGCGCGAGGACCGACGACCGACAGTCGCTCGAGCCGGGTCAATGCATTTCGGAGCCAAGTGGATGACCGGCGAGCCCCACAACCACGAACACCACCACAGAATAATCGTCGTCGGCACAACAAGGGAGGCACTGTTTGAACGACGAAGAGTAACGCCGCGCTATGCCGGCGACTTCGAAGGCAGTGCTGCTCTCGTTGAACCAGTCGAACCACGCACGCGGCTCTGAGGCGCGATCGGCGCGTTTTCGCCGGAGCTAAGCGGTGCGATTCAAGCGAGCCGAGACCTCGCGGCCAACTCCGCGCAGCGACCGATGCGAGCAAGCTGCTGCTTCTCCTCGCCGCTCCCTTCCTCCCGTAGCGTCGTCGCCGCTCTTCACAAAGGCCGGACGGCGGCGCTGGCGGCGTCCGGAGCGGAGGGTGAGCGTCTGCTTGCGGCATGAAGCCGGTTTTGTGTTGAGGACTGGCCTTTTTCAAAGATGGCGCTCGCGCGCACACTCCGTAGGTACCGCGGGAAATGAACGTACGCGAACCCGCGGACCGGACCGGTGCGGGCTGACACCCACTTCCCTCCGCCTTCCAGTTTTCCTTCTGCGTCCCACCCTCTCTCTCTTCATCTCTACGCTTCTTTGCCTGTTTCGTCTTTTCTGTACAGGTGTGCTCTTCTTCCGCTCACCTCTTGCTCCTTCTCCTCCTCCTTTCCGGAGAATAGCGTTAACGTGTATATCGAAGCAGCTTGCGCGCTACAAGTGCATCGTCTCGCTGTGCGCCACTGGGAGCGCTGTTCTGTTTCCGGTGGCACTTTTCTTGCGCGTTTCGTTTTCTGTGCGAGGTTCCAAAATTTAAACACGCAAGACAGCGGCTGATAAAGCGAAGCCGTAGAGATGCGCGAAGCATATTTGGTAATTGTTTGGCTGAACGAGAAATGCGTTTTCTGAACCGCATCGGCTACGTACGGATAAAACGGTTACGGCTACAGTGGGTTGTACGAGCATTCCTCTTAGCGTCTCAACCCCACCAGTCCGACAGCGCTGTAATTGTGTTGTGCGCAGGTATTAATGGCTATAGCGCTTACCACACAATTCGCGCTTTCGACATTTCTTTTCACACCTAACCTGTCGTCATGAAGTTTTTTCGTCTCTTTACAAATTTGCATGTGAGAAGTTCATTGTGTAATAGCCCAAGTAGACGTGGTTGTAAGTGCACCATTTATCGACAATTTTATAAACATGATTTAAAATTAGCCACTGGTGTTGAAGGCATCTTATCTACTCCCAGTTTCAATGCGGACACCCGTACTAAACTGTTGGAATTGAAGCTTCAACCGTAAGCTTCCACACTGTTGCTTCTCTCCACCGCAGAAAATCTAACATGACAGGAAAAATAAGCCGGATTGGTCAGTTCCAGTTAGATGACATAGATGTAAAATTTCTTTCCGGGATTGTCACAAAGGTGACCTCGTCACCAATTTTCGCCTCACCCGTCTTTTGGGCGCCGTTTGCATAAGAAGATGTGCTCAAAGAATGGCACAATAAAATCTACAAGCGCGATCGCCTCGCATGATGAGGCTTCCTTTTCTGCGGCACGCTTTCGCCCAGCGTGGCCATCTGGCTTCCAGAAGGTCGGCTCAAGGTGAACAAAGAGAAAGCCGAGCTAACCGGTTAGTCACGTTTCTTCGTTTTGTTTTGTTTTCGCTGGGCTAGAGCTCGGCCGCTCTCCTCCGATGGCTCGTAGCGAGGAGGATGAACGACAGCCGTATGGCTCACAAGCTGGCGCGGCGTGGAGGCAGACATTGCATCGGGCGGGATGTTCGGCGACGTCCCCGTTACGTCCGCCCACAACGACACGGTCCGCGATCATCGCCGATGCCGCACCAAAGAGTGAGACTGGCGGGTGGCAGTGGCACCATGGAGATTCTCGTGTCTACCTACAGGAAAAAGAGGATAGCTGGTCCTTCATACACCGCTGTAATGCCGGGTATTTCGCTTGGCTAGCAGCTGACCTAAAATGAGCATTATTACTTTCGGAATGTTAGCTTCTTTCCTTCTCACTCACAGTTAAGTTGTAGTAATGAGGAAAAGAGACAGTGGGGCAAGAACCTGCTGAATGCATTGCTTGAAGGAGCACCGTCGCCTCAGTTACGTGCCAACAAGGTTAGGCACTCAGTAATTACAACACGTCGCAAGAAAAATTCAGCTTACAGTTCATCGTTTTTCCACAACAAGACGAGCCAGATTCAAAATGATAGCACTCTGTATGAGGAAATAAACAATGCTTATCTACAAAGGCACATGTACTCCAATGTATATATGACTTTAAAAACGCCGACGATGGACGTCAATTTTTCTATGATGTCTCTCCTAAACTCCAGTTACTTGCAGCAAGAAATGTTATTTTACTATATACCTGTAAGCAGCTAACACCAAACGCTTATGTCTAACAATTCATTAAATAAGAGAAGAAAATGCAATTGCTATAAAATATGCTATGCTGTGCGCTGTAGGGGAATTGTGCCGTGTCTATATTTTAAAAGTGAAGTGTTCGTTTTGTGCCAAATACTTACCAAGCAATATGCGGAGGTTCGCACTACTTGCCGTTCCTGTCGCGGTGAGTTGCTCTTTAAGAAAACTGCTATAGATAGTGACTGCTTTTCACGTCTGGCTCATTTTCAGAAACTATGTGGTAGACTTGGTAGTTACTTTAAAAGGCAGACTTCCAGTTTTCGTTTCCAAACAGGTGTTTTGGTTCCAGCTAAAAGGTTTTTTCCGCCTATTTTATCTGGAATGAGGCTCCAGATATATGTAACAGAAAGTTTTCCAGCGTACATCTTGCCATGCTAAGTGGAACGTGTGTGGAACATGTTGATATTAGTAGAACAGCCAGCTTGTCATTTTTTCGTCTACAGTTATGTGAAGCCCCGTTTCAGTTAGTTCATGCATGAAGCGTTCCAGCTAGATCTTGATCACAGCTCAGGAGAGGAAAAGGAGGCGAGCGCAGTGAAGAGAGGCTTCTTTTCCTTTCGCCGTTGTGCAAGTGATCAGTGGGCCCTTGGCATCAGGGAGTCAATGGCCGGAATATCGGTTGAATTTCAAACCTCACACTGCGGCGCCAGCGAAGGAATGCGTGTTTCGGCGGTGTTGTTTATCACACGCACGGTCCGCGTAAATAATGCTCCCTGCCTGTCGTTAGTTGTGTCGCGAGAAAGCGACGTTCGACAAAAGCGCACATCGCAAATGGTGTGGTTTCTGGTTTTCGGCCACAAACTTCCGAGTAAGTACCGGCTGAACGACGGCGATGACGACATTGGGCCCAATCGCTCTGTCAAAGTGAGCACGACATCCGACTGGGTTGAAACGAACAGACGGCTCCAAAGAAGTGATGGATGTGACTACAGTGTGCGTCCACGTAGTTTGCGTAGTCTTTCCTATTCTGTAGACCACCACCGCTGCGTATTCTGAGCCTTTGATGAATCGCAAAAGTGTATGATACGTCTTTGCATGAGAATAGGCTCTGTACTTCTTTGCACGGTACAGTTTCATTGACGTTACGGTGTATATTTCTCCTTCTTCAACTAATTGATGGCTGGGATAAGTGCGGATCGCTTGTGCGACTTGCAAGGGAGAGACGTCATTTTTTCGTTTCGTTCACGCCGGAGGCTGCTCTTAAGTGCATGCTATAAAAACCTGGGAGCTTGTTAATCTCCCCAGCTATAGATGAGTGTTATGCGCACCTGGAGGGGATTAGGAGAAAAATAAGCGATATTAAGTTGCGATGATGCGCTTTCCGGTGAAGCTATTTTTTTATGCTGTTTTCGAGTTCGATAACACATTTCTGTAAGGTTGGCAGGGTTTTACCTGAAATGACAGTCGTGCTTCTGGTGCAAGAACGTCCTTCGAAGGTCTCAATCAAAATGTCTTCGGCACATGGGAAGTGGTTGATCTATTGTAACGCGAAAAAAAATGAACTAGAGTTACCGCTTCGTGGAGCATGATTGTTGCTAATCGACAATATATGAAAGAGATGCCACAGTTGTGTTTCTCAGTTCATGCCGTTCTTAGGATGCAACTCCTCATGGTAGCTTCCGTCATTGTGACATGCGTTTGCCAAACTTTCACAGTGAAGCAGTTATGAGGTGTAATGTTTGAAATTCATTACAAGTATATTCAGTCTGCTGGATATCCCTTTCACTATCGAGGCAGTTCGACCCCTCTGAATGTGTCTTGTTGTTGCGACTGAAGGAACAACCGCGTCATCTGAAGCGACGACGGCAGTTTAGCAACAGATACCCCCGGTGAAAAGCAGCCCTCGCCACATTGGTGAGAGCTCCTATACACCAGCCTCGTAGGGCCAAGAAATCACTCATCTCTATAAATGTGTGTAAAAATTATGATGCTTTTAAATAGAAAACAGCTTGATGAATCGTGTTTTTTTATTGGCCACGGCAATTTTGATCAAATGTTGACAGGAAGATTTTACTGCACTATTCACTGCAAATGCCACGACTGTGGGTTTTGGCTTTGTTTTGAAAACCCTTTCTATTTTGAGAGAATGGCCATGCCGGCAAAAGAAATATATTCTGTCAAGCTGTTATTTTGCATCATATAATCTGAAGTGCACTACACGCTTTGCAAATCTTCCAGCCTGCAATGTGAGTAGTACAAAAAAATTTGCTGATGGCCTAGCTCTCTTAGGCCAGGATATACGTAGCGAGAGCGCGGCGACTTCTGAATCGGAAGAGTGCATTCACTAGATGCGCCTTCATTCATTCTTGAAGCTTGAGCCGTCGTGGCGGAGTGGTAGCGTCTCCGCCTCAAGCGCCAAAGGCATTCCGAGCCTCGGCACAGGTTTATTTTTCTTTTATTCAGTGAGTATGCGGGGGTTTCATTGGCTCCCATAGATGCCGCAACTGTATACGTTGATTAGCGGTTCAGCGCAGGATCTGTTAAGGCGCGTTTATACTCTGGCGTAACGCACGCGCGTGGGCTGCACGGCGACGTCACATCGGCCAAAGCGAGACCCTCTATACTCCAACTGCGCTTGACCGCCGACGCGTTCGGCGGCTTCGGCGCACCCTGACCGCACTGGCGGAGACTTGGAGCACGTCTCTATTTCGCGCCGAGTGCGCCAGCCGCAGCCGGCCCGGCCAGACCGGTTCGGCTCCGCGTCGAGGCGCGCGTTGTGCCGTCAGGTGCCTCCTCGGAGCACCGCCACGGCAAGATCTCTGTTGTGCAGGGGAGCCCATCAGGCAGAGCACAGTCAGCAGCCGTAGCCTGGCCTATAGTCAGATGGAAAAAAAACAACTCCGGTGACTCTAACCTGGGCCACCCTGGTTTTCTTGGTAGCTTTTTGTCGGGGCTCCTCGAGCAGCCATTACACCGGTGCCGTTCGAATTTGTTTGCTTTTAAAACAAACATTGGAGGCAAAATTCTAGAGGCCCGTGTACTGTGCGATATCAGAGTACGCTAAAGAACCCCAAGTGGCCGAAATTTCCGGAGTCCTTCAACACGGTGTCCCTCAAAGCCTGAGTCGCTTTGGGACATTGGTTTCTGGGGAAATGAAATGGCGCAGTACCGTTCTCATATATCGGCGGACACCTGAACGGCGCAGTAAGAGAAGGGATAAAGGAGGGAGTGAAAGAAGAAAGGAAGAAAGAGGTGCCGTAGTGGAGGTCTTCGCAATAATTTCGTCCACCTGGGGATCATTAACGTTCACCGTCTTTTATTCCCTCCTTATTATTATTATTATTATTATTATTATTATTATTATTATTATTATTATTATTATTATTATCATCATCATCATCATCATCATCATCATCTTTAACGTACACTGACATCGCACAACACACGGGCGCTTTAGCGTTTTGTCTCCATAAAAACGCAGCCGCCGCGGTCGGGTTCGAACCCGGGAACTACGGATCAGTAGCCGAGAGCCCTAACACTGAGCCACCGCGGCGGGTCGCTTTGGGACGTTGAACCCAATAAACAAACATAAAACAAACGTGGTAAAGTGCGTGCTAGAATGGCTATTTTTTAATTTCAAGGCTTGCTTGAAGGCTAAACCCCTGCAAGCCGGCACTAACCGGAACGTGACTACATATAATAGCCTTCAAATTATAGCGGAGACAGGGGATCTAGGTGCGGTTATGTCGAACACTATTTCCCATAACACTTTTTTAGTATTTAACCTGAAAGTTGTTCCAATATATGCTACTGATTTCGTTATATTGAACGCGGGCTCATTGAGTTAAGCGGAATTTTATGAAGTTGCACTGAAGTTTCAATTACTAGATTGATAACATGTGTACAAAAATTAAGGTTAGAGCAGTGATGAGCCTCACGTATCACATGTCCTGACTTTTTTCTTTGGTTTTTTTTTTTTCGAAAAGAAATGGCGCAGTAACTTCGGTTCATCAAGGCAAACACCTGAACAGCCGCGTAAGGGAATGGATAAAGGAGGGAGTGAGAGATGGAATACAGAGGGGCCGTAGCGGAGGATTCTGGAATAATTTCGACCACCTGCACAAAGAGCCGCTGCGGCAAAAGTTTTCGCCTAAAGCACTTTTACGCCTACACTATATCATACAACATGGGCATGTGGAAAAGTCGACGTCGTTCCAATTATACCAAACCCAAGTGCGGAACAATGGGAGGGTGTGCTCTCCAGCGACTGCCGCGATGACCAGATCGGTCTGACACGGCGAGCTCAGCTGACGGCAGCATCCAGCGGAGCCCTGGAATAGGGGAAACCGACCTTTGCGGAGATGGACTAATCTGAACCGCATAAAAGCACTTGCGCTAGAGCTCAATAAAGTTATCCTATCCTATCCCATCGGGATGCGCAAATAATGAAATATAATTCAAAACGCATTAACAACAACGAAAAATAAAACGGTAAACAGGAAGCAAAATATATGAGCTCAGGTGACGTCGGAATATAATTTTTACATTGATTCGGCAGGGGCTCGCGCGGACGCCGAGCCCCACTACCAAGAATTGTATGCCCCCCCCCCCCCCCCCCCTTAAAAGTGATTTACAGCTTTACAGGTGATTTTCGGTCAAACTAGGTTACAGATCAGTCTTTGTTCTCTCTGATCAAAATTAGGAGTCGATTTTGTGCATATACTAACTCTCCCATACCGCATAGTCGGTCGGAAGTGACCATATCGACGCGTACTTCAACAACATAATAGAGGTGGCAAATTTTTCAGCCGGCCTAGGCCTGTGTTGCTCAATCATGTAGTCCAGTCGCGAAGAAGCGTGTTCATTAATTTGCCGACAAATTAGTGCCGGCAATTTTCCGGCTTGAGCCAGTAGGCAGGCCCGTGCACTTTCCTTTTCTTTCATCCTATCAGCAACAGCAGTAGCAGTAGCAGTAGCCGTGGGCACTATAATAGTGGCCATGGGTAATATATAAGTGCGCTCCATCTACGAACCTCGATCGCTCGTGACGTGGCGAGCTAAGTGCACTCAAAAAACATAAGCCAAATACGGTTTAGTTTCCTAAATGTTCACTTCAGTTTTCTCGAGTTCAATTGCTTTTAGAATGGCTAGAAAGCTATCTCGGCCGTGGAGCTGTTGCAAGGTCCCAAGCGCTGTTTTCCTTTAATATCATGCTATCGTCCCCGCATGTTATGCGCGGTTAATGCGTCCGTGTGATGTGATAGAGTGTATATAAAAACTGAGACGTGATTGTGATATATTTCCAAGATACCCATTTGTTAATATGGACTGCTAACAGCGAAGTATTCCCTCCATTGACGCAGTTTCAACGAGGCGTACGCCTGGTTGAATCAACGCTAGCAACGGCTTTGAAAAGTTGACGTTGAAAATCTCGGATATGCATTGCACATTGCATTTAAGGGTATGGCAGTATGTCGAGGGCCCTGTGTGATTGTATCGCAGTGCACTCAGCTGCTATAGCATCCGCGCGCACGATAGTTCTCAGTGCCACAGAAGTTGGCCAGCACATGTGCGCACTCAGCGCAAAATCACCGCTCGCTACCCTCCCGGATGAATTTGCCTCCACTGTAAAATAAAATAGCGATGATAATGCGCGACACTTGAACCGGTACTTAAATGCGCGTATTAAAACGACAACGGTACAGGGTTCGACTTTCCTGTGCCGATTCTTGCCATCATCAGCGCCCGATTTCAAGCGAAGCTGAGGACGCGGTAAGAACACGTTGGCGCTGAGTAAAAGGACCTACATTTGGTAAAAGGTGAGCAGAGCAAGCAGCACAGCACCCGAGGCATCGGCTTTTGCAACTCCACTCGTGAGATTCACGACAGCTACACTGAAAGTACGCATATTAAACGACGCACCGGCTCGACGAGCTCGACCGAACCAAGATGGAAACAGGAAGTTGTGGGCGCGATGTCGCCAGACCGCCAAGCAGTTTCGCATATCGTCTATTGCCGAAATGCCATACTCGGTATGCCCTGCCTCCGAAGCAAGCGCGTCAATCCTCCGAGGAAGAAGAAAATCGCAGCATTGTGTAAAAACGCCAATAGCACGGAAGAGAAAATTAATGAAAATGCTTATACTCAATAAAATCGTAAATTTTACACGTTACCTTCCGGAGGACTCGGAATTGCGATAGGTTGGTTTCGACCTCTGCGAAAGGACGCACTGCACATGGGCTTCTGCCTCAAATTCCACTGAGGCCAGACATTTTGTCCTGACGCTCTCAATTTCACCATCATCGAATCCGGAAAGGTTAGCAGCCCATTTTAAGCCCACCCGCTTGACGCTAGCCCACCCGGGTCGGATTGTTCGGCCTTTTCTCTGTCTTCCGTGTCCGCGCCGGAGCTAGGCCTACTTTTGGTTTAGCGTCAGTGGCGCCCCAAGCCCATTCAGCCATGGAGTATCAAGTAGAGGGTACTTATATAGACCTCGTCGATGTCCGAACTGGAGAATGGGAGGTCGTCATGCTTCTCCGCACCCACTACCGCCTGGCAACTCCTATGGCACCCGCGGCGACGGCCGCCCAATCGCCGAGGAATCCGGAGCTGCGCCGCGCCAACTGCGCCTGAGGAGCGTGCCTCTTCCGCGGCTGCCACGCAAAGATCTCAAGCACGTAGTGCGACCACGTGGCAGTTTGAACGTGACCAAGGAGACCTCTCGTATGATTCTCACAGCGATATGCACCGCTGGGCCAATGCCCGCACCCGGCCAACAATACTTTCACGGTCAGCACTCCAGTGGAGGCTCGAGCTCGGGCTTATGCCCAAATCACGTCCATTTCCATCGGCACGAACTCATCTGCTGCCACCGCCTACCTCGCTCCACCCAATGATGCCGTGCGGGGGGTCATGCATATGGGCCGCAGTGGTAAGTCAAACGCCGAAATCTTGGAGGGACTTGTCTCCTTAAATCCTCAGCTGCCAGTCATCGACGCTTGGCCGTTTGGAGAAAAGCAGTCCGTCGTCATCACTCATGCCAACAGCCCTCTGGCCAAAGCTATCCGCTTTTGGGCGGGCACTCACACGTACTTTCCCCATCGACCAAAACTGGACACATGTTACAATGCCGCCGTATCGGACACAGCCAGGACGTGGCTACCGCCCCAGCCAGCGGATGCTGCCCCAACTGTGGTGACAAGCATATGGCGACAGAGCCCCCATCCTGACCGCCCAAGTGCATCGTAAGTGATAGCGGGCACCATACGGGAACGCACAGTGCAATTACCAGTACGCCCCCTACGCCACGCACTACCCCGGCAGCCGCCCGACACCAGTCAAGTACACCGGAGCAGCAGCCAGCTCTCCGAAAGTCATCGCGCAGTGCTAACACCGCTTGGTTCGCCTCCCGTGACCCCGGTGACCACAGCGCTAAGCCTCGGAAGGACCTCTCCTGGGTCGACCATGCAAAGAGATCCCCGCCTGCCCCCGCCCTGAACATTCCGTCCCGCAGAGATGGGGAGCTCCGGGGCTTACGGGAGGAGGTAACCCGCCTCACAGCCCTCACTGGTCTCTCCTACTCCTTGTTCACCTCCTACTCCGACAATACAAACCAATACTGCTACCCTCAATCCACCCCTCGAAAAAACAACGTACCACTCCTCCTTCCCCAGCCGACTGAGGTCGACTCTAAACTGAAAGACTTCTCGCACCAATTTGACAAAAAAAAAAAGACTACAAGATCTTGGCATTCGAGATCTTGGGAGCAGGGTCTCCCAGTCCTTCGGGCACTCTAGGTCCCGGGGGAAAGAGCCGCTGGTCAGAGGGAGACGGTGTGGAGGGAAGAGGCGAAGGGTTCTGGGCATAGGGTGCAGGCAGGAGTGGCGAAGGAAGAATGATAGGGGGACAGGGTAGAGTGTGTCTGTAATGTGCGCCACGGTTGCGTGCTTGTTTTCTAAGGAACAGTGTGGTGCACTCTAAACAAAAGGAGTAAAAAGGGAGTGAAACTGTCCTCTGGCGCACACCCTTTTATAAAAGGGTGTTCGCTAGAGGACAGTTTAGTCCCTTTTTACTTCAATATAGGTGCACTATTTGTGTTTAGAGTGTGGGGATAGAGGTGTCGCGAGTGCATGCGCTCCTTCGTGAATCCCTTGTCAGAGAACAACCGAGCCCGGAGTAAAAACATTAAGCCCTTCACCGGGAATCTTTAACGTGCACAGAGGACAGCTAACAAATAGAAAGCTTCGAAGCTGTGCATAGCTCTGCAGGCAGGCATGCATTAACTTTGTGTTAATGAGCGCGTGGTTAGACGTGCTGCAGGTGCGATATCAGTGTCTCATTAGTGCCTCATCCCTCAGAGAAGCAGCCTGGCGTGGTAGACAAGAGTGACTCTATAGTAGACTCAGCCCGTGTGCGCACCCTGATGTGCTCCACTTTGCGAGAAACAATTTCTTTCATTGCTCCGGCCAGATGTCTTCGTTGCTTCCGTAGGTCCTCGACCATATCTTTATTATATTTTCAAGACAAGGCGACTTCGAATTACGCATTGTGTCGTGGCTGTTGGAGCACGTCAAATCATGACTGAGTGGCCGGCAGTTACTACTGAGGAGCAAGAGAAACATCGTGCTCTTTAATCTTTAGAGCAGATTACCGCTGCCCTGTGAATTCTATGAAACGTGGATCGGCGCCTGGACCAGAACGTTTGGCACTCAGATTTTATTTTGCATTTTGGGACATTACTAGAGCGGAATTGACAACTGTTCTTCGCTGTTGCTTTGAGGGTTTATAATTCCTTGTTGGTTTCTGTAGCGGACGAAAAGCGTTGCTGCCAAAGCATGACTCTGGTACGCCTCACACCTAAGACTGGAGGCTGCTTACGCTTCTCAAGTGGCACTACAATGATTTCACAGCCATTGTTAGAGATGCGTGATGGCATAGGCTGCCACCAGGTGTACTGCGTCCGTTGCTGGGAAATTCAGTCTGTCATATGCCACGCATTATATTTTTTAATACTCAGGAATGCGTTCGGCAACTGGAATTTTCGTCTTCCTCGATCGAGAAAGGCTTGTGACTGCCATGACCACAGGTATATTTTTAGCGCATTAGAGGCATCTCAGTTTCCACGGGGCTTCATTTGCGTTATCGAAAATATGTTTTAGGGCACTCATGGCAGTGGGTGGACAAAGCGACCTGAAACTTCGGTGTACCATGATCAAGGAAGCAGACGTGGACAACAAGGTGCTTGTTTGTTTAGGGGGTTTAACGTCCCAAAGCGACCCAGGCTATGAGAGACGCCGTAGTGAAGGGCTCCGGCAATTTCGACCACCTGGGGTTCTTTAACATGCCCCGCCGCGGTGGCTCACTTTAACATGCACTGACATCGCACAGTACACGGGCCTCTATAATTTTACCGACCCGAGTCTTTCGGGCCAGCAGCCGAGCGCCATAACCACTCGGCCACCGCGGCGGCTGGATAAAAAGGTGCAGTCGAATGTACACTGTGGTGAATTATCAGTTTGGGAAGCGTACAGGTACAATATGAATGAATGAATGAATGAATGAATGAATGAATGAATGAATGAATGAATGAATGAATGAATGAATGAATGAATGAATGAATGAATGAACGAACGATCATCAAGAAAACTGGACTGGTACGAAGCTCTAATTGAAGGAATGAAGGACTAGGGAAAAGTGAACACGCATCGTTTCTAAACGTTACAGTAATTGTCTACGTGGGTGCAAGAGCGCTGTTTAGCCTAGTAAGGAAACCTACGCGGCCTGATCTCTGGCATGTCCGACTGCTCAGCGCAACACGCTTGCCTGCCTGCCATGGGGTACAAGAGATCGCTTTTACGCCGCGATTGTCAACAACGCCGTTCGCTGAGGACAGAAACCATCAATTTGCATTATAGAGACCGCGTTCGCGCTCTCCCCCTCTCCCTCTCCTCTTTTGGCTGACATTTGCCCGTTGCCTGACAGCTGTCTTAAATCTTTTCATTTTGCCCCATTCTCTTTGTCTCTGATTCGAATAGCGTCGGCAGAGAGCACGCGTTCGCGGATTTCTCGTGCGTGAGTTACGTGGCCGGGTCTGAATGAGACCCGGTTCAGGACAAAGGCAAAGAACAAACAAAAAAGAACTATTAGGGCAGCCATGGAGAAGAAACAACCTCGCCCGGAAAGGCTGTCAGCGACGACGTCGGAGGGAAGAAAAACAAAAACGAAACTATAGGAGAGAACGATGTTGGATCCCCAGGGACCGCGTGCACACCGTACGTAGTGCGCGGTACCGGCGCCGTCTTCTGAAGGAGTCGAAAGCGATGCGTATTAAGCGCCTTTCTGTTTCTTTATTATTATTTCTTGCCTTGTCTCGGGCATTGCAAAATCGATGGCGGAACGGGGGGGGGGGGGGGGATTCAGAAAATTAAAACTGGAGCGAAATCAGCCAGCGAAGTGGTGCGATGCAAGCGCTATGGAAAACAGAAGCGCACAATGAGTACCTATACGTTGTGGAGAGAATTGCCCCGAGGAAGAGGCGTACATGTGTACATCGCGAAGTCGTTCTTGCGTGGAGACAGACTTTACACTGGCTCTTTCGTTTTACCTTTTAGCGCTCGGAGGAAAAAGAGAGAGTCTTGAAATGCCAGCAGCTAAAGAAAAAAAAAAACAAGGAAGAACTGGGTAAATTAAAGCTCCGTCGCTTTTGTGGCAGAAAGTGGGGCCGCCACTTGTCAGCGGGCCTTCTTCGCTGCCGAGGAGATTACCGGAACGAAATCCTCCCGGAGGGCGACGTGTCTCGAATTTGCGAATAGGAAGGCAATTGAAAAAGCAGTGGCAAGAATGAAAGATTAAAATTTACAGAGCACGAGCGCAAAAGAGGCGATCACTCGGTGCGGTTCTGTGAAAGCACTGGCGCTCTCTTGCGACAGAAAACAGGCTCTTGCTGAGAGTTTCGAACGAAGGAGGGGAAAAGGCGGTCGGGTTGGAAGGAGCTTTCAGCGCTCAGGGACAATTGTTAGCGGGCGCTCAGTAGCCTCCGCGTGTGTGTAATGTGGTCGCGCGAAGCAAAGTGGCTCTTAGGCAGTGCTTTCAATTCATGGCTTTTATTTTTCTTTACTGCAACTCCCCCCTCGCCAAAAATAAAACGAATTAAAACATGAGTATGGCTGTCGCAATTTTCTAAACTGCTACCTGTTACGCAGCCTTTCTGTCTAACTCTTTGCGACGTTTGGACTTTTTGCGCTTCTTTTGGATTTTGTTCCTTTAATTAAGATACGCTCTCTTCTAGGCTGTTTCTCCCATTTTTTTAGTTTACCAGTGCACCTGTGTTCTTACTCTCGGTCTTCTTTGTTACTGTTTGCATTTTAGACGGATTGCTTTTTTCAATGTACCTCGTTTTTCTTCGTTATTCGTGCAGCAAGTGTCATCATGCGAACAATATCGCTTATTCTTTCTCTCGTCATTGTTTCTGCATCCTTTCTCTTCCTACTTATTTCTGAAACGGGCAGGTAGTTCTGGTGTCGGCTGCAATTTTTCTTTTTCTGTGCCTATTTTGATGTTATCAGAGATAGCATATAAAATTCTTACGCGCCCATTCTAACTCCTTCCGGCATGCTAACTCCGTTGCGGTATTCCACCTATTCTGATATTCGTAGTCAATCTGGTAGCTTAACCGTATGACATAATCGCCATCCCTTTATCATCTTTATTTCAACGGCGTTTAACAGGTGATCTACAGCGCTAACTAAATCCCGCTGATTGCTCAAGACAAATCTCGTCCGTTATGTGACACCCTCTGAAAAAAGGTTTTGTAACTTTATTTTCAGCCCGCTCGGCGCGAGCCTTCATGCGATTTTACAATTATGGTCCTTTAAAATTCCTTATTTTGCCTTGAGCTACCAAGATTTCCCCCTCAACATTTCGTCCAATAGAGAACCTTTTCCGCTCTTTATATTCAAGAACAAAGAAGAAACATTTAGCAAAGCGCTTTAATCAACTTCCAGTTTTAAGTCGTATAAATGTATTGTTGTTTGCGACGGCAACTCTAACAATCCTAATCAGTCGCATGGATTCTCTGACGCAGAGTTTCTGAATCTTCGTTTAAAATCTCACTTCTTTCTTGCTCTCGCCTTTCTGTGCAAACAGTTCTTTCTTTTTTTTTCTTGCTTTAGCCATCAAGGCTCAAATTTCAAAGCCTGCTCCGCGCAACTCAGCTGGACGGAGAAAATCTTCTGCGTCTAGGTGGAGCATCAGAGCGAACAGAAAAGGATGTTGCGAGAAACAAGTAATGTATTCGTTTGTTCTCCCTCGAGTAGAAAAACAGTACCTCGTTAATTAACGCAGGAATTAGCGCGCTTTTTTGCCGTTTACTTCTGGAGCAAGGAGAAAGCAGTAATGCAAGCCGACACGCCAGAGTGATCACAGAAAGCCTCGCTTACTTTGCCACAGGAAGTACGACAATTTCGGAAAAGTTGCGCCAGTGGTAATGCTTGTTTGAGAAAGAAGTTACCAGGGTAATGAGGACAGACTATAATTCATTTGGCAGGCACTTTTATGTTAGGAACTGCATATTGTGAATTCAAAACAAATGTATTCATCCAATATATTTTTGTCAGTGCATGCCCGCATATATGGGGCTCAAACTTGGAGCTTCATGAGAACGTGAGGGGCGATCAAACGGATTGAGGCGAAGGAAATGGTGTAGAATTTTTTCTTTCACTCGTCGATTCAATTGCAATTTTTATTGTATTCTATTTCTGTCTCTAGTCTAGTTCTGGTTCCATTATCTTTCACTTAGCAATCTATTTCCATTCTGGTTTTGTTGTTTTTTTATATCTGTTCATAAGCTCTTCGTTTATTACTTTTTGTTGCGTTATTCTTAGTGTCGCCTCTTCCTGCTCTCCCCCTTCCACCTGCCAAATTGTGGCAGGTAGATGGAGGGAAATATCTCTAAGCATGATTGGCAGGGGAAGGTTTGACACAGACGCCGACGCCGGACAGTTTTAGCCTTCATGGCATTCCTAATGCTATTGCACTAAATACTGGGACAGCGCGCAAGAACAGCGCGCAAAGGGCACGAAAAAAAATTATGCAGCGTTAAGAGAGAGAAGCAGCGCGGATTGGAGGTGTCAATCGTGTTAAAATTAGTTAGCGATATTCTCAAGCGAAGTAAATGAATATGGCCGGGGCAAGTAATGCATTGTACAGTTGAGTGGAGGTGCGGTAGATTAACGGAATGCATTCGAAGCGAGTGCAGCCGGCGGCGGTACACGCAATGTTGTGAGCTGCTACGAACGAACGAACGAACGAACGAACGAACGAACGAACGAACGAACGAACGAACGAACGAACGAACGAACGAACGAACGAACGAACGAACGAACGAATGAATGAACGAATGAATGAATGAATTTTATTAAGATATGATTGGCTCGTCCCCCTTGGTATGGGAAGGATATACTGTCGGGGTAGTGGTAGAGGAGCGCCTGAATACAAGCCAGCTGGTCAAGCATTGCCGCACCCAATAGGCGGAGCAGTTTTTTTTTTTAAGATGTTGCTGCAGAAACCGCCCGCCGCAGTGGTTCAGTGGTTAGAGCGCTCGGCTACTGATCCGGAGTACCCGGGTTCGAACCCGACTGCGGCGGCTGCGTTTTTATGGCGGCAAAACGCTAGGGCGCCCGTGTGATGTGCAATGTCAGTGCACGTTAATGATCCCCAGGTGGTCGAAATTATTCCAGAGCCCTCCACTACGGCACCTCTTTCTTCCTTTCTTCTTGCACCCCCTCCATTATCCCTTCCCTTACGGCGCGGTTCAGGTGTCCAAAGATATATGAGACAGATACTGCGCCATTTCCTTTCCCCAAAGACCAATTAAATAAATAAATTACCGTGAATAGCATTTCAAGACAGTTCTATACTCTCCTTAATGTCTTGCAAATAACTTGCAGGTCTATTTCTTTGCACATTTTTTTTTACTTCCGAAGGCTGCCCTTTCCGTGTTGTAGTGCCAGAAATCAGTACGTGGCAAAAATGCGCCGGACTGCTTCTGCAGCAACATCTCAGCAACATCTTCTTAGTACACAAAGATGAGCGTCATGTTGACCAATTATTGAAACCACAGCAGAAAAAACACTTCCTAGTTTTTCGGTGGAAGTTAAGGACTCGTACTATTTCATTCTCCACGACGAGTTTATCAGATGTGCCAATGACGGCATAGATAAATTTAGTGGAGTTGCCTTTCAAAACGAATGTGGCATTCCTGCTGAAGGCTTCATAAATCTGTTATCAGCTTACCTGAAATCAACTTTTGCTACGCGGAATGACCGTATAAACGCGAGAGCGTTACGGAGCTCATATCGCAGAAAAGCCGGTGTCGTCAGCAGCGTTGGCCGTGAGCGAAAAATGGCGCATCTCGGAGGACACCTGAACCGCGCCGTAAGGGAACGGATTGATCTTCCCTTGCGGCGTGCTACGGGTGTCCAGCGAGAATTGTGAGACAGGCGTCATTTCCTTTCCTTAAAACCAATTTTCATTTCATTTTCCTTCCATTGCGGCCCGGTTCGGATGTCCACCGAGATATGTGAGACAGGCGACCTTTCCTTAAATTGTTCAACGGGCCACGCGTCGCTCCGAACGGGCGATGGCGTTCCGTGCACCCCTTGTCAACACTGCAGCATGTTGCCGCGTCTCACTCTTAAAGAAAAAGCTTAAGCGTCCTCCAAATTTTTTTTCTGCAGGAGCAAAGTATATGCACTGGATCTGAGCCCTAGTATTAAGCAACCTTTGTCTGGTTAAACTTGACAATGTCACCAATAGCCGCTTGAAAGGAACGAAGGTCACAAAAGACTTCGGGTTTGTTGACGATTTTCTGGTGCTCATTTGATTGTCCTCAAAATATGTTTAATTTAAAAGCCGTAGAAGCCTTTTTTCACAGTGCTAGACACCCTTACTTTTAACTCATGAGTTGCCAAAAAGAGGTTCGTTACAATTCCTAGAACTCAGTCTTGAAATTAAGATTGATCATGTTTGTAGGACATCTAAACCCAGGGACAACAAGCCCATTTTTCCATTTGACTGAGCTCATTCAAAACTTGTAGAAAGTAACAGTGTTCTAAATGTTCTCACAAAACCTGCATTCATAACGCTGGACTTCTAAGGGCAGACAGGGAGATTTGAAAAAGCAGGGTGCCCTTCTCAGCTGCTGGCCTCGGTTGCTGAACTATGACGAATAACACTAAACGACCTGTAAGTGAAGGAGGACAAATGCGCAGAAAGATATTGATTTTCCTGCCTTACAAGCGTCAAATTTCGCACAACCAGATTAAAATTTAGAGAAAAGTAGGTGTTGAGGTCGCTTTCAATGGTCCAGAGCGGTTGCCTCACTTTGCAATCGTGTCAACAAGCCTAGAAAAAAAAATTATAATTTATATATGAAAGCAGTATTTACACCACTCGCCACCAGCAGTCCTTTGTTGAGTGCTCTGAGTTAATTATTCCATTTCTCTGTCTTGTGGGAAAAAGTACATTTGTCAGACCGGTCACTGCTTAAATAAGACTCAAAGAACACAACTACACTGAGACTGATCAAAAGTCGTGCCATCTCGGCATTCACTCTAAAGATCGTAAAGTTCTGGACTCAGGCTGCTTACCAGACTTTGAAAAAAGCGCTGTGATAGGGATACACACAGAGAAGCTAACACGTGAGATTATGGAAGCTACCAGCATACAAAAGTTCAATGATCAGTGCGTGGGCATGCCATCGATGTCGTTTTCAGAAAAAGAAGTAGCCTTTTTTCTCAAGAAGATCCCCAGTGCCGCCGGGTACCCCACCGGTTTTTTAATGGGTACAAGATTTCCCCTGGACTGGTGCTCGGAAACCGAGGATTTTGAGGAAATCGGTGGGTAACCGACCGGCCGGCACGAGGGTACAATCCAGCCCCTGCTGAAGCCGAGGCGGGTGCTCTACCACGAGGCCACGGCTGCGGTAAGTTTTTCCATATTTTAGCAACATTATTCAGCACGCATGTTTTTTCTAACTTCTAGATTGGGCTTTTATTATTTTCAGTCTTCATATTGTCACCCGTAATTCCATTTCGGTTTTTAGCAATTTTGATTTTTAACTATGTTCTTTGTTGCATCTTTCGCGCCATAAAAACTTTTCATTGTACCGTTGTTCAACCTTCAAATTGATTCTTTTATTCGCTTTGGGTGTTTGTTCTCTTGGCATTGATTCATTCTTGGTTTGTTTAATAATAATAATAATTGGTTTTGGGGGAAAGGAAATGGCGCAGTATCTGTCTCATATATCGTTGGACACCTGAACCGCGCCGTAAGGGAAGGGTAAAGGAGGGAGTGAAAGAACAAAGGAAGAGAGAGGGGCCGTAGTGGAGGGCTCCGGAATAATTTCGACCACCTGGGGATCTTTAACGTGCACTGACATCGCACAGCATACGGGCGCCTTAGCGTTTTGCCTCCATAAGAACGCAGCCGCGGCGGTCGGGTTCTAACCCGGGAACTCCGGATCAGTTTTTTTTTTTTGTTTTTGAAGAAAAAGTTTTGCTAGTTCGCTGCTGTGTGTGGGTGTGGTTCGTTGGTCTGGAGCTATCAAATGAGCTGCAGCTTTATCCCCTTTCAGAGATTCACCCTGTAAAGATTACAGTTGACTTGTGGTGATGACATTTCTTTCCCTTAAGTCGCGGGTTTTTTGTTGCAGCTGGGTTTTTGCCTTTTTTTATTGTTTATTCTCGGCTGTCCTTTTTCCTTGGTCATGTGGCCTGATATGCCCCTCTTGAATACGATTTCCCCTCTTTACGAAATAAAAGCTGTCAGTTAGGCGCTCCGTCCAGTCATTTTCCTTGTTGTGTTCTGTTGTTTCTTGCGCTGTGTCCTGCAAACATGGTACCTTACCAGGACACAGTAAAACACAACGTATTTCTCTATCAGCTCCCACGAGCAGCGGAGATCCGTCATTTTTAACAATATTTCTTGAAGATTTCACATATTGTAGCGTCGACAGCAAACTTTTCACACAGCAGACGTTTCCGTTTTGATTTTTTTTTAATTTGGAGTTACTAATAAGGCATGTGCTGTTAGTTTATTCATTGTGCACTTAACACTAACCCTAGAACCACTCTAAGCAAAATATTATTAGGGCAATGCGAACGTCGTGAGGCTGCAGTTCCGACGGGCAGTTATGGAAGCTGGAACGAGTGATGTTAGTAGCGCGGGCGGCGGGCTTGAAGCGAAACGCTTTTGAACTAGCTGGAGATGTGCTGCCCTCTGTCGGCTGAGCCCACAACAAGGCAGCGATTGGTTATTCGCCACCGCGATAGGAGGCGAAACAGTCGCTTTGAATGCCCGAAGCAATGCTCACATTTTTAGTTCGTTGGCAATTATACCGGTGCACCAAGGCACTGAATGGATGAAGAGCATAGATAAGAAAACAGATACTTCAAAGCTCCTTCATCGCCTAAGTGAACGTGGAGCATGAGATCGATGTCTAGGAGACGTCCAAGCCTGCGATAAACGTGACGTTCCGTGATCATTCCTAAGTTTTCCATGTAACTACTGACTATTGCATAAATGAGAGAAAATCGAAAAAAAAATTCCCTCGGTCTAACCGTCTGCTCGTTAGCGCTGAAAATTCGCGCCGAACTGGTGCCTGGCGATCAGTTTTGTTTTATGTTACGTTTGGGGGAATAAGAATGGGATGGAGCGCATATGGCGGGTCCTCGCAGATCATGAGGGGCAGTTTACCAATTTCCCTCAAGAGAAAAGTGTACAACAGCTTTATCTTACCGGTAGTCACCTACGGGGCAGAAACGTTGAGGCTAACGAAAAGAGTTCACATTAAGTTAAGGACAACACAGCGAGCCATGGAAAGAAAAATGATAGGTGTAACGTTAAGAGGCCGGAAGCGGGCAGTGTGGGTGAGGGAACAAACGCCGGTTAATGACATCCTAGTCGAAATCAAAAGAAATGGGCTTGGGCAGGGCATGTAATGCGAAGGCAAGACAACCGCTGGTCCTTAAGGGTAATGGAGTGGATTCCAAGAGAAAGTAAGCGTAGCAGGGGGTGGCAGAAGGTTAGGTGGGTAGATGAGATTAAGAAGTTTGCAGGCAAAGGGTGGATGCAGACGGCAAAGAATAGGGTTAATTGGAGAGACATGGGAGAGGCCTTAGCCCTGCAGTGGGCGTAGTAAGGCTGATGATGATGATGATGATGATGACGACGTTTGGGTGGAATATACTTGCCTGATTCGGTCAAAATTTATCGGAAATCTTCATCGCGTGGGGCGACGGTGAACCAAAGCTGCGAGCTTTCGCCGTAATGATGCCGGTAGCGCCATCATGCGCCCTCCAGACCAGCTCCACACGAACGAGCACTCTACCGTGCAAAGAGACTGCGGAGAAACTCATGGGAGAAACGCAAGGTGGGGGGGAGGCGGGCAGTTGCGTGCAGCAGCATTTTCTGCGTCCAATTTTGAGGAGGCGGAGGAGGTAAACTTTATTAAAGAAAAGGTCTTTGGCGCGGGTTGGGGTGACGTTCCCCTCCCCGCTGTGGGCACCTCTTCTAGGCCGGACGCCAGGTGGCCGACCGACGACCTCTTCGGCCCGCTCCGTGACTCGGAGTTGAACCTTCGGGTCCGAGCTGAGCAGCGCGGCCTCCCACTGCGATTGGGTAGAGAGCTGCAGACTGTTCGACGGCTTGTCTTGAGGACATGAGTATAGGATGTGGGGTGTGTCTGCCTTATGGTGCCCACAGAGAGAACAGATGGGGCTGAGCTGCTCTGGGAACCATATGGAGTACATGTACGGATTAAAGAAAGTGTTTGTTTGGAGCTGCCGCTAACTGACTTGTTGTGTTTTACTTAGAGATCTATGTGGGTCTGGGAAGATTTGTCTTTCTTGAAGTGGGTAGTAATTTCTATGTAGGTCGTCATTCGCTCCTTGGCCGACCTGAGCTCGGGGTAACGCACCTCCCGGTTAACTACGAATCCTCGGGCAAATTGGTGCGCCGCCTCGTTTCCAGTATGGCCCGAATGGGCGGGGACCCAGATCCAATTTTGATAAAATAGCCGAGAAAGCACTTTAAAACCAACCGCGCCGACGCATCTCCCCCTTGCGTTTCGCCGCAGCCTCAATGGTAGCAGCGCCTCCTCTATTTTTACAATGAAATAGAGGAGGCGCTGATGGTAGAGTGCTCGTTCCTTCGGCGAGCACAGATGGCGCTACGGGTACGATCGCTGCGAAAGCTTGCCGTCCCAACATAGACGGTACCTGCCCGCTCTGCGGTGCAGAGCAGGCTGATACCTATCATTGGTATGGGCTTGTCCCTACAGTCCCAACGCTGCCCCAACCACACACACAACAAAGGAGGCGTGGGAAGCTGCCCTGCTCAACTGCGCTGACCTTACAGCCCAACGTGGCCTGGTCAGCCGGGCTCGAGCTGCAGCAGCAGGTAGTGGTCTGCCGGGCTAGGCAACCAGCCCCGCCTCTTCTCAACTCACCTCCTTTTTTGTAAATAAAGTTTTCCTGACTTACTGACTGAGCTTTCTGTTTCGGTCCGCCGTCACCGCAGACGATGGAAATTTTCGATTAATTCTGACAGACTCAGGCAAGTACGCCACCTAAATGTAGCAAAAAACAAAGCTGACCACCAAGTTCAACTTCTGTGCGAAATTTGAGCCCGAACAAACGTGCGATTAGACAATTTTTTTCCCGCTTTTCTCTGATTTACGCAACAGTCGGTACAGTCGTCGACAGGCCTGTCTATAGAGCGCTCTATCTACGCGTGCCGTCAGCGCTCCGCAGTGCGCAAGGCGACGTCTAGCGGCAGCACCTGGCTTGAGATAGCGGTTCTCACATGCTCATACCACACTCATACAGAGAAAGAGATACAGACAAACATAAACAGATACAATAGCAGATAGAAACAAAACAACTGCCAAACAAAAACGTTAGTCATTGTTACGCAGTTCTCGAAAAAAAAATAAGGAGAGAGCCAATGTTATTCAGAAGAAAGAAAACACCGCTTTAGTTTATGATACGTCATAAGTTCAAGAACGATGTTATTATTGGCGTTTAAGTCCAGAAGCGACAGTTCTTAACGTGTGCTGACATCGGGGTGGTGGTAAAAACATTTATTAGGAAGGGACAGGAGGTATGTTTGGATCAGCCCGTAAGGGACCGAACCTTGCAAGCACTAGGTGGAGGTCCCTAGTTTGGGACCGCAGTGGCGGTGGCCGCCGCCCGGGCGCGCCCGACTAAGGCTTGTTGGGCCTGTAAGTCGTGGCAGCCGTGCAGGGTCGCCTCCCAGTTTCCCCTGGTTTGATTGGGGATGGGGGAATAGCCGGATTGGAGGGGCTGGCCCACACCATGTGATAGGTGTCAGAAGACACCACTCAAACAGTGCGGGCAGCTGCCGTTAAAGGAGGGGTCAAACGTTTTTTTGCTGCCGGGCACAGCAATGTATTGGTGAGAAGGCGAAGAAAAAGCCGCTCATCCGCCTTCTTGAGGCATTTACATGCGCGAGGGTGAAGGCGATGACTAGCTTGATAGTAGTTTGTAACATCTTTGAAGGTATAGACCGGATTAAAATCGGGCTCTTGATCTGGTGGGGAGGAGAAAACAGATCGGTAAGAGAGCGCGCGGGCGGCTGCTCCTGCTCCCTCGTTTCCTGCCAACCCCTCATGAGCAGGGGCCCATATAAGGTAACGGTGTGCGGGGTCCGTATCCCGTGTCCAATTTTCGTATATTCGATGGGCAAGGAAGGGAGTCCAGCCTTGTTCGACGTTCCGACAGGCCTCCTGCGAGTCGGTGATTACGTATTTTGAATCGGAATGCGAGGCCGCGAGAGCAATAACGACCTCTTCTGCTTGTGTTGCACTGCGGGTTCTGAAGGTGAGGCTTTTAACTGTGTTGCTGTTGTGGATATCGGGCAGCATGGGGGCGCTTCTGAAAATTGGTTTTTGGGGAAAGTAAATGGCGCAGTATCTCTCTCACATCTCAGCTGACACCTGAACCGCGCCGTAAGGGAAGGAATAAAGGAGGAACTGAGAGAAGAAAGGAAGAAAGAGGTGCCATAGTGGAGAGCTCCGGAATAATTTCGACCACCTGGGGATCTTTAACGTGCTCTGGTACCGCATAACACACGGGCGCCTTTGCGTTTCGCCTCCATCGAAACGCTGCCGCCGCGGTCGGGTTCGAACCCAGGTACTCCGGATCAGTAGCCGAGCGCCCTAACCACTGAGTCACCGCGGCGGGTAAGAGGGTGCTTATGAAAATTGGTTGTTGGGGAGTGGAAATGGCGCAGTATCTCTCTCAGATCTCAGCTGACACCTGAACCGCGCCGTAAGAGAAGGAATAAAGGAGGGACTGAGAGAAGAAAGGAAGAAAGAGGTGCCATAGTGGAGGTCTCCGAAATAATTTCGACCACCTGGGAATCTTTAACGTGCACTGGTACCGCGCAGCACACGGGCGCCTTTGCATTTCGCCTCCATCAAAACGCGGCCACAAACCGGGCTGCCAGTGTTATGGGCCTACGGAACAAACACTTGAGTGGAGTGGGGTCGTGCGCGGGCCCGCGGGCCCCGATCGCCCCTGTTTAGCAGCCTCCAACCTAAAAGACGTATGCTACATGGAAGGAAAAATTGTGTGACACCACATGAAACGATATGTGGCGAAATGCTGCGTCATAATTTTGATTTTAAAAATTGGTTTTTGAGGAAACGAAATGACGCAGTAACTGTCTGATATCTCAGTGGACACCTCAATCTGATACCTGATATCTGATACCTGATTTAATATGTGCTTCGGGTGCTTGGACCCAAGGTATTAAATTTACTTTTGAAATATGGCGGAGTGCTTGGCTTGAAGCACTCTGGCACGGGTCGGCCCGGTATTGCACTGCCTCCGGGATCGGCCCGGGGCATATTAGCGCGCGCCTTTTCTTTCTATCTTTGCGGTCCTATCCTTTAACTCGGCAGCGAGCGTGGCTCGGCTTGAGCCAGTAGGCAGGGCCGTGCACTTTCCTTTTCTTTCTTCCTATCAGCAGCAGCAGTGGCAGTAGAAGCTCAATCGCGCCTTAAGCGAAGAGGTAGAGTCTGTGAAAGCATACAAGTGAAGGCGCATATATGACCGGATTGAATCCCTGTCGCAAGCTAGCCTCCAACTTCTGCAGCACATGTAAGCTAAATGCACCGGTAAATCGTATGACACCGCCCGGAACTCTGTATGGCAAACGGCTGCTCACAATTTGGTACGCATGTTGTGAGGGGCATATAATACAAAACGCCACCGTCATCCTATTCATCGCACTAGCCCAAGCAGACAACGTTGCCAGGGCGTTGTTAATGTGCAGCGCTGTAGCACGTTCGGGTTCTGATTTTTGCATTTCGAAAAAGCAGGGGCTGGCGCGCACGCCGAGCCCCACTACCAAAAATTTAATGCCCCAGCCTCCCCAGTTTGGGGAAGTGGCGTGCGTCAGCCCACCGCAGTGCAATGGTGGGCCTCAGCACGGAGCCCGACCACCGTGACCATCGGAGACTCGGCACCAGGTAAGTATGCTACGGCATGCCTAGACAAGGCAGGTTGTGCAAAGGGTCCCGTCATGCTGTGCAGGTGCCGACGGGTTTACTGTGAAAAGTTAAAGCTGTAATATGCTATCTAGTCTGCTTCATTCGGGAATAATTCACAAATGAACATCCTAAGCGTGCACCTGTAAATTGTGCCAAAGAGGAAACGCAGTTGAATGATCATAACTGACTATTTTTTTACATAAACAGTTGCCGAAGTACCACACTCGGTCTGCCCTGCCTCCGAAACTAGCGCTCACAAAGCGCGCCAAAATCGGAAAGGGGTGGTGGTAGTGGTTTTTTATTAAAATAATAGTAAAAAGGAAGGAAAATATTTTTGCTAGCCCCGGCATCTGCCATCGATACTGAAGCACCTGAGCTGGGGCAGCGGAAATAAAGGATAGCAGGCAGAATGTAGAAATGAAATGAAAGAGGTGAGGGGACAGGAAGAGAGGATGGGGGAGAAGTAATATGTACAAACTATTTACACAATAAGAAATGTGTCCAGGTTGTGCGCGTGATTAGTTCATTTTAGAGGAATTACATCACACACGCGCACAGCACTGTGTTGGCCACAACTGGAGTGGGGCGTCCAGTTATTAATCGTTCAAGGTAGAACTCGCGGAGTGTTCGGTCACTGCGTGTAACTACCTGACGGAGAACAAACGGGACGTCAAGCCCGTGTGTTCGAGGAATGCACAGAGGCTCACCAAAGTTCGCTCACGAGTGCGCGCACTGCCCTGCGGCCACAATAGCGTCTTGATGGAGTCTGGTAGTATGCCCTGCGCCCTATAGGCCGCGAGCATATCGCGACGAGCATCGGCGAACGCGGAGCAGCGAAGGAGCAGATGTTCTAGTGTTTCCACTGCACCGCATCCGTCACACACATCACTCGTCGCGATTCCGTGACGCACCCGTCGTTCCCCGGGCCACACGCAGCCAATGCGCGCGCGGAGGATCATTGCACGTTGCGACCGTGTAAGTGCGCGACAGCCGGTGATACTGTCGATGCGCTCATATCCCGCGATGCGTGGGTCGGGGTGCTGCTTTCGGAGATTGTCATGGATGGCCGCACACACGTCCTCCAGCGCAAGGGGCAGATCGCTGGCAGGTAGTTGGTGCGCAGCGGTCGCGAGGTCGTCCGCTTCTTCGTTGCCGGCGATACCGCAGTGACCGGGCACCCACTGTGCACGCACGGCACATCCTCTCTGCGCGAGGCGCTCGAGGCGCGAGCGAACTTCCCGCACTAGTGGAGTCGGTGATTACGTATTTTGAATCGGAATGTGAGGCCGCGAGAGCAATAGCGACCTCTTCTACTTGTGTTGCACTGAGGGTTCTGAAGGTGAGGCTTTTAACTGTGTTGCTGTTGTGGATATCGCGCAGCACGGGAGCGCTTAATAATAATAATAATAATAATAATAATAATAATAATAATAATAATAATAATAATAATAATAATAATAATAATAATAATAATAATAATAATGATAATAATAATAATAGGTTTTGGGGGAAAGGAAATGGCGCAGTATCTGTCTCATATATCGTTGGACACCTGAACCGCGCCGTAAGGGAAGGGATAAAGGAGGTAGTGAAAGAAGAAAGGAAGAAGAGGTGCCGTAGTGGAGGGCTCCGGAATAATTTCGACCACCTGGGGATCTTTAACGTGCACTGACATCGCACAGCACACGGGCGCCTTAGCGTTTTTCCTCCATAAAAACGCAGCCTCTCAAAATTGGTTTTTGGGGAAAGTAAATGAGGCAGTATGTCTCACATCTCTGCTGACACCTGAACCGCGCCGTAAGGGAAGGAATAAAGGAGGCACTGGGAGAAGAAAGGAAGAAAGAGGTGCCATAGTGGAGGGCTCCGGAATAATTTCGACCACCTGGTGATCTTTAACGTGCACTGGTACCGCACAGCACACGGGCACCTTTGCGTTTCGCCTCCATCAAAACGCGGCCACCAACGGGGCTGCCAGTGTTATGGGCCTACGGAACAAACACTTGAGTGGAGTTGGGTCGTGCGCGGGCCCGCGTGCTCCGATCGTCCCTGCTTAGCAGCCTCCAACCTAAAAGACGTGTGCTACATGCAACGACAAATCGTATGACACCACATGAAACGATATATGGCGAAATGCTGCGTCACAATTTTGATTTTAAAAATTGGTTTTTGAGGAAACGAAATGGCGCAGTAACTGTCCGATATCTCAGTGGACACCTCAATCTCATACCTGATTGAATATCTGCTGCGGGTGCTTGGACCCAAGATATTAAACTTACTTTTGGAATATGGCGGAGTGCTTGGCTTGAAGCACTCGGCACGGGTCGGCCCGGTATTGCACTGCCTCCGGGATCGGCCCGGGGCATATTAGCGCGCGCCTTTTCTTTCTCTTTGCGGTCCTATCCTTTAACTCTCCTACTTTCAGCACGCGGCAGCGATTGTGGCTCGGCCTAGTAGGCAGTAGGCAGGCCCGTGCACTTTCCTTTCTTCCTATCAGCAACAGCAGTAGCAGTAGTGGCTCAATCGGGCCTTAAGCGAAGAGATAGAGTTTGGGAAAGCATACAAGTGAAGGTGCATATATGATCGGTTCGAATCCCTGTCGCAATCTAGCCTCCAACTTCTGCAGCACATGTAAGCTAAATGCCCAGTAAATCGTGTGCCCAGTAAACCGTCATCCTATTCATCGCACTAGCCCAAGCAGACAACGTTGCCAGGGCGTTGTTAATGTGCAGCGCTGTAGCACGTTCGGGTTCTGATTTTTGCATTTCGAAAAAGCAGGGGCTGGCGCGCACGCCGAGCCCCACTACCAAAAATTTAATGCCCCAGCCTCCCCAGTTTGGGGAAGTGGCGTGCGTCAGCCCACCGCAGTGCAATGGTGGGCCTCAGCACGGAGCCCGACCACCGTGACCATCGGAGACTCGGCACCAGGTAAGTATGCTACAACACGCATAGTCAAGGCAGGCTGTGCAAAGGGTCCCGTCATGCTGCGCAGGTGCCGACGGGTTTACTGTGAAAAGTTAAAGCTGTAATATGCTATCTAGTCTGCTTCATTCGGGAATAATTCACAAATGAACATCCTAAGCGTGCACCTGTAAATTGTGCCAAAGAGGAAACGCAGTTGAATGATCATAACTGACTATTTTTTTACATAAACAGTTGCCGAAGTACCACACTCGGTCTGCCCTGCCTCCGAAACTAGCGCTCACAAAGCGCGCCAAACTCTGAAAGGGGGAAATGGCAGCTTCGTGTAATAGATAAATAGGTAAAGAGGAGGAGGGAAAGGCAGGGATGTTAACCAGAAAGGGTTCCGGTTGGCTACCCTGCACTGGGGAAGAGGAATTAGGGGACTAAAAGGAGGAAGAGAGAAGGAAAAAAAGGCATAATACACGCACACGCACAACGCTGTCACAATTTGTCACTTAATCCAGTCGCTCTCAAGTAGGCAAACAGTGCCTCGTGAAAATAGCTAGGCAAAGAGTGCTTGAAATAGCTAAAAAACGGAAGCCAAACTGAACCAAAACGCCATCATTATAAATTATGTCCAGAAGGAACACAAGAGGTACGAGGGACGCCGCAGTTGAGAGCTCCAATTTAATTTAGGCCACCTAGTGTTTTTTAATGAGCTCGGAAGGCACGCATTGTTCTTTCCGTAGAAAGTGAGAGAGAAACAACTCATTGAATCGAGTAGAAATTTGCGCTTTGCTGGAGAAATACTTTTCTACACAAAGCCTTAATTTGTTCCTCACACGCAATTGCGGTTGCCCCAGATGAAAAGCTACCTCTCATCGCAATGGCTCAGCCATTGTTCTGTTTTCTTTTTCCTGTACACTCGGCGTCCTACTTGCTGGGTAGAAATTTACCTCAGCTTTTATACCAGGTCGCCTGTATACCTGTAAAAGCCAGAGCTGTTAACCTCTTCAGCTCTATACAAGACGCGAGAAAAACGGCGATATCAGCGAGCCGGTGAATATCAACGCAGTGAAACCATCGTCCTAAAACCTCGCACAGCACACGGGCGCCTTAAAACGCTAAGGCGCCCGTGTGCTGTGCGATGTCAGTGCACGTTAAAGATCCCCAGGTGGTCGAAATTATTCCGGAGCCCTCCACTACGGCACCTCTTTCTTCCTTTCTTCTTTCACTCCCTCCTTTATCCCCTCCCTTACGGCGCGGTTCAGGTGTCCAAAGATATATGAGACAGATACTGCGCCATTTCCTTTCCCCCAAAACCAATTATTATTATTACTCTCATTTATAGCGGGGAAGCATACTTAAAATACGACAAGCAACAGGAGCGTACAAAGAGAGACAGAGACGATTATTAAGAATTTAAAACCTCTAAACTAGGCGACGACCACCGCAGTCGTCCAGCACACATGTCACCACAACCCGAAACCGGGAAACATGCGTTGGCGGACAACAACAGGACCTCCTCCCTCCGTGCCCCGTTGGCCTAGGTGTTTCCTTTCCTTCCCTCCCCACTCACGCTTCTCCTTTTGTTTCGTTTCCCGTACACGCGCGGCGCGGTTGCCATCTCCTCTGAAAGGGCGTTCCGTTTGGCCGCCGGGCCCACTCTGTGACTCACTCGGCTTCGCTTGCGTTTATTACGGGCCACGATCGAAAGACGTGTAGCGGTACACTCGCGCGCGGGACAACGCCGCTTCTGGCACAGTCTCGACCGGCTGGCAACCCCGTCGCTCCTCCACACCTTGGAACGCGCGCGCGCGCTCTCGCCCCGTCCGTTGCCTGTGGTCACATACGCTCGAAAAAGGCGCTGCGCACGGCAACGAGTCATTATTCGGGGCCGCAAAGCCCGCTTAATTGCGCCCAAGTTGTTTCCAGCATGAGCCAGGTGGTGGCTATGCGTCGAGCCCAACAGCCATCACCGAAAGGCGACGGCTACGCACAGCCGTACAGAGATGCGTAGACCTCGAGGGAGTCAAGGGTACTGGCACGCCGCTGTTCTCTCGACTACGGCTCTTCATTGGCGCTGAAGAGGAGGGAGCTGGCGTGACTGTGGCGTGTGAACGGTCCGAATTGACTTCGGCGACGACATGCGACGCGGCTGGCAACACTATTACTGGCTGCCACCGGACGCCGGCACTTCGCCTTACTCGTGGACGAAGCGGATAGCCCCGTATCCTCGCTACTTCGACGACGAAGACCGTGGCGGTGATTTCGAAACTCAGCCGGATTACTCCCGCTATCGTCAAGGTAAGAGAGGGAAGGAGAGGGGTGGAGAGGGCTTTGTTGTCGATCGTTTCCCATTGTTCGTAGCACCGCCTCTGCCCACTTTTTTTTTTCTTACTGCTCGTTGTAGTCGCCGGTGGAAGCGAGAATGAATCGGCCGAACTTCTCAAGTTAGGATGCCCTTTGTGTGCGGCGTTCGAACTGAAAGACGTATGGCGTTCAAAGAGTCCCCGAAGCAAGTTCATTTGTCATAGATATATATTGCAAGCCGACATCCGCAGTTGTGAAACTCGGGGCTCACTTGAATGATTCCCGGGGAGTCTCTCCCACCCGGCTTGTCATATTAGTCTAGTCCGCGCTTTACAGCACTTGAAAAGTTCTGCTCTTATCAAAATGATAAATTCACACAAAGAGCTCAATTTCTTACGCGCTCAGGAAGAATGCCTGCGGTGCTCTGTTTGGAAACTTTTTCAATCGATATCTTTTATTACGGAAATAAACAAAATCGGGAAAGGAGGCGGAAAGAAAATTCTGTAAAACGTTTAGACGCAGCTTTGAATCCGAGCATGTCTCCTTTTATTCTATCAGTGTCTTATCAGAATCTGACGCCTTTCAGAGAAATTGGTGCGCCGCCTCGTTTCCAGTATGGCCCGAATGGGCGGGGACCCAGATCCAATTTTGATAAAATAGCCGAGAAAGCACTTTAAAACCAACCGCGCCGACGCTCTCTCCCCCTTGCGTTTCGCCGCAGCCTCAATGGTAGCAGCGCCCCCTCTATTTTTACAATGAAATAGAGGAGGCGCTGATGGTAGAGTGCTCGTTCCTTCGGCGAGCACAGATGGCGCTACGGGTACGATCGCTGCGAAAGCTTGCCGTCCTAACATAGACGGTACCTGCCCGCTCTGCGGTGCAGAGCAGGCTGATACCTATCACTGGTATGGGCTTGTCCCTCCAGTCCCAACGCTGCCCCAACCACACACACAACAAAGGAGGCGTGGGAAGCTGCCCTGCTCAACTGCGCTGACCTTACAGCCCAACGTGGCCTGGTCAGCCGGGCTCAAGCTGCAGCAGCAGGTAGTGGTCTGCCGGGCTAGGCAACCAGCCCCGCCTCTTCTCAACTCACCTCCTTTTTTGTAAATAAAGTTTTCCTGACTGACTGACTGACTGAGCTTGCCGTTTCGGTCCGCCGTCCCCGCAGACGATGGAAATTTTCGATTAATTCTGGCAGAATCAGGCAAGTACGCCACCTAAATGTAGCATAAAACAAAGCTGACCACCAAGTTCAACTTCTGTGCGAAATTTGAGCCCGAACAAACGTGCGATTAGACGATTTTTTTCCCGCTTTTCTCTGATTTACGCAACAGTCGGTACAGTCGTCGACAGGCCTGTCTATAGAGCGCTCTATCTACGCGTGCTGTCAGCGCTCCGCAGTGCGCAAGGCGACGTCTAGCGGCAGCACCTGGCTTGAGATAGCGGTTCTCTCATGCTCATACCACACTCATACAGAGAAACAGATACAGACAAACATAAACAGATACAGTAGCAGATAGAAACAAAACAACTGCCAAACAAAAACGTTAGACATTGTTACGCAATTCTCGATGAAAAAAAATAAGGAGAGAGCGAATGTTAGTCAGAAGAAAGAAAACACTGCTTTAGTTTATGATACGTCATAAGTTCAAGAACGATGTTATCATTGGCGTTTAAGTCCAGAAGCGACAGTTCTTAACGTGTGCTGACATCGGGGTGGTGGTAAAAACATTTATTAGGAAGGGACAGGAGGTATGTTTGGATCAGCCCGGGACCGAACCTTACAAGCACCAGGTGGAGGTCCCTAGTTAGGGACCGCAGTGGCGGTGGCCGCCGCCCGGGCGCGCCCGACTAAGGCTTGTTGGGCCTGTAAGTCGTGGCAGCCGTGCAGGGTCGCCTCCCAGTCCCCCCCCTGGTTTGATTGGGGATGGGGGAATAGCCGGATTGAAGGGGCTGGCCCACACCATGTGATAGGTGTCAGAAGACACCACTCAAACAGTGCGGGCAGCTGCCGTTAAAGGAGGGGTCAAACGTTTTTGTGCTGCCGGGCACAGCAATGTATTGGTGAGAAGGCGAAGAAAGAGCCGCTCATCCGCCTTCTTGAGGCATTTACATGCGCGAGGGTGAAGGCGATGACTAGCTTGATAGTAGTTTGTAACATCTTTGAAGGTATAGACCGGATTAAAATCGGGCTCTTGATCTGGTGGGGAGGAGAAAACAGATCGGTAAGAGAGCGCGCGGGCGGCTGCTCCTGCTCCCTCGTTTCCTGCCAACCCCTCATGAGCAGGGGCCCATATAAGGTAACGGTGTGCGGGGTCCGTATCCCGTGTCCAATTTTCGTATATTCGATGGGCAAGGAAGGGAGTGCAGCCTTGTTCGACGTTCCGACAGGCCCCTTGCGAGTCGGTGATTACGTATTTTGAATCGGAATGCGAGGCCGCGAGAGCAATAGCGACCTCTTCGGCTTGTGTTGCACGGCGGGTTCTGAAGGTGAGGCTTTTAACTGTGTTGCTGTTGTGGATATCGGGCAGCATGGGGGCGCTTCTGAAAATTGGTTTTTGGGGAAAGTAAATGGCGCAGTATCTCTCTCACATCTCAGCTGACACCTGAACCGCGCCGTAAGGGAAGGAATAGAGGAGGAACTGAGAGAAGAAAGGAAGAAAGAGGTGCCATAGTGGAGGGCTTCGGAATAATTTCGGCCACCTGGGGATCTTTAACGTGCTCTGGTACCGCACAGCACACGGGCGCCTTTGCGTTTCGCCTCCATCGAAACGCTGCCGCCGCGGTCGGGTTCGAACCCAGGTACTCCGGATCAGTAGCCGAGCGCCCTAACCACTGAGTCACCGCGGCGGGTAAGAGGGTGCTTATGAAAATTGGTTGTTGGGGAATGGAAATGGCGCAGTATCTCTCTCAGATCTCGGCTGACACCTGAACCGCGCCGTAAGAGAAGGAATAAAGGAGGGACTGAGAGAAGAAAGGAAGAAAGAGGTGCCATAGTGGAGGGCTCCGAAATAATATCGACCACCTGGGAATCTTTAACGTGCACTGGTACCGCACAGCACACGGGCGCCATTGCGTTTCGCCTCCATCAAAACGCGGCCACAAACCGGGCTGCCAGTGTTATGGGCCTACGGAACAAACACTTGAGTGGAGTGGGGTCGTGCGCGGGCCCGCGTGCCCCGATCGCCCCTTTTTAGCAGCCTCCAACCTAAAAGACGTATGCTACATGGAAGGACAAATCGTGTGACACCACAGTATCGATGGCAGATGCCGGGGCTAGCAAAAATCTTTTCCTTCCTTTTTACTATTATTTTTAATAAAACCACTACCACCACCACATGAAACAGTATGTGGCGGAATGCTGCGTCATAATTTTGATTTTAAAAATTGGTTTTTGAGGAAACGAAATGACGCAGTAACTGTCTGATATCTCAGTGGACACCTCAATCTGATACCTGATATCTGATACCTGATTTAATATCTGCTGCGGGTGCTTGGACCCAAGGTATTAAACTTACTTTTGAAATATGGCGGAGTGCTTGGCTTGAAGCACTCTGGCACGGGTCGGCCCGGTATTGCACTGCCTCCGGGATCGGCCCGAGGCACATTAGCGCCCGCCTTTTCTTTCTATTTTTGCTGTCCTATCCTTTAACTCTCCTACTTTCAGCACGCGGCAGCGAGCGTGGCTCGGCTTGAGCCAGTAGGCAGGCCCGTGCACTTTCCTTTTCTATCTTCCTATCAGCAACAGCAGTAGCAGTAGAAGCTCAATCGCGCCTTAAGCGAAGAACTAGAGTCTGTGAAAGCATTAAAGTGAAGTCGCATATATGACCGGTTCCAATCCCTGTCGCAAGCTAGCCTCCAACGTCTGCAGCACATGTAAGCTAAATACACCGGTAAATCGTATGACACCGCCCGGAACGCTGTATGGCAAACGGCTGCTCACAATTTGGTACGCATGTTGTGAGGGGCATATAAAACAAAACGCCACCGTCATCCTATTCTTCGCATTAGCCCAAGCAGACAGCGTTGCCAGGGCGTTGTTAATGTGCAGCGCTGTAGCACGTTCAGGTTCTGATTTTTGCGTTTCGAAAAAGCAGGGGCTGGCGCGCACGCCGAGCCCCACTACCAAAAATTTAATGCCCCAGCCTCCCCAGTTTGGGGAAGTGGCGTGCGTCAACCCACCGCAGTGCAATGGTGGGCCTCAGCACGGAGCCCGACCATCGTGACCATCGGAGACTCGGCACCAGGTAAGTATGCTACGGTATGCCTAGACAAGGCAGGTTGTGCAAAGGGTCCCGTCATGCTGCGCAGGTGCCGACGGGTTTACTGTGAAAAGTTAAAGCTTTAATAAGCTATCTAGTCTGCTTCATTCGTGAATAATTCACAAATGAACACCCTAAGCGTGCACCTGTAAATTGTGCCAAAACGAAAACGCAGTTGAAGGAACATAACTGACTTTTTTTTACATAAACAATTGCCGAAGTACCACACTCGGTCTGCCCTGCCTCCGAAACTAGCGCTCGCAAAGCGCGCCAAAATTGGAAAGGGGTGGTGGTAGTGGTTTTTTATTAAAATAATAGTAAAAAATAAGGAAAATATTTTTGCTAGCCCCGGCATCTGCCATCGATACTGAAGCACCTGAGCTGGGGCAGCGGAAATAAAGGATAGCAGGCAGAATGTAGAAATGAAATGAAAGAGGTGAGGGGACAGGAAGAGAGGATGGGGGAGAAGTAATATGTACAAACTATTTACACAATAAGAAATGTGTCCAGGTTGTGCGCGTGATTAGTTCATTTTAGAGGAATTACATCACACACGCGCACAGCACTGTGTTGGTTACAACTGGAGTGGGGCGTCCAGTTATTAATCGTTCAAGGTAGAACTCGCGGAGCGTTCGGTCACTGCGTGTAACTACCTGACGGAGAACAGACGGGACGTCAAGCCCGTGTGATCGAGGAATGGACAGAGGCTCACCAAAGTTCGCTCACGACTGCGCGCCCTACCCTGCGGCCACAATAGCGCCTTAATGGAGTCTGGTAGTATGCCCTGCGCCCTATAGGCCGCGAGCATATCGCGACGAGCATCGGCGAACGCGGTACAGTGAAGGAGCAGGTGTTCTAGTGTTTCCACTGCACCGCATCCGTCACACACATCACTCGTCGCGATTCTGTGACGCACCCGTCGTTCCCCGGGCCACACGCAGCCAATGCGCGCGCGGAGGATCATTGCACGTTGTGACCGTGTAAGTGCGCGACAGCCAGTGACACTGTCGATGCGCTCACCTCCCGCGAAGCGTGGGTCGGGGTGCTGCTTTCGGAGATGGTCGTGGATGCTTGTGCTTGTGTTGCACTGCGGGTTCTGAATGTGAGGCTTTTAACTGTGTTGCTGTTGTGGATATCGCGCAGCACGGGATCGCTTCTCAAAATTGGTTTTTGTGGAAAGTAAATGACGCTAAGGCGCCCGTGTGCTGTGCGATGTCAGTGCACGTTGAAGATCCCCAGGTGGTCGAAATTATTCCGGAGCCCTCCACTACGGCACCTATTCTTCCTTTCTTTCACTTCCTTCTTTATTCCTTCCCTTTCGGCGCGGTTCAGGTGTCCAACGATATATGAGACAGATACTGCGCCATTTCCTTTCCAGAAAAACCAATTATTCCTTTCCCCAAAAACCAATTATTATTATTATTATTAAGTAAATGAGGCAGTATGTCTCACATCTCGGCTGACACCTGAACCGCGCCGTAAGGGAAGGAATAAAGGAGGGACTGGGAGAAGAAAGGAAGAAAGAGGTGCCATAGTGGAGGGCTCCGGAATAATTTCGACCACCTGGTGATCTTTAACGTGCACTGGTACCGCACAGCAAAACGGGCGCCTTTGCGTTTCACCTCCATCGAAACGCTGCCGCCGCGGCCGGGTTCGAACCCGGGTACTCCGGATCAGTAGCCGAGCGCCCTAACCACCGAGCCACTGCGGCGGGTAAGGGGGTGGTTCTGAAAATTGGTTGTTGGGGAAAGGAAATGGCGCAGTGTCTGTCTCACATCTCGGCGGACACCTGACCCGCGCCGTAAGGGAAGGGGTAAAGGAGGGACTGAGGGAAGAAAGGATGAAAGAGGTGCCATAGTGGAAGGCTCCGCAATAATTTCGACCACCTGGGGATCTTTAACGGGCACTGACACTCCACAGCACACGGGCGCCTTTGCGTTTCGCCTCCATCAAAACGCGGCCACCAAGCGGACTGCCAGTGTTATGGGCCTATGGAACAAACACTTGAGTGGAGTGGGGTCGTGCGCGGGCCCATGTGCCCCGATCGCCCCTGTTTAGCAGCCTCCAACCTAAAAGACGTATGCTACATGCAACGACAAATCGTATGACACCACATGAAACGATATATGGCGAAATGCTGCGTCACAATTTTGATTTTAAAAATTGGTTTTTGAGGAAACGAAATGGCACAGTAACTGTCTGATATCTCAGTGGACACCTCAATCTAATACCTGATTTAATATGTGCTGCGGGTGTTTGGACCCAAAATATTAAACTTACTTTTGGAATATGGCGGAGTGCTTGGCTTGGAAGCACTCTGGCACGGGTCGGCCCGGTATTGCACTGCCTCCGGGATTGGCCCAGGGCGTATTAGCGCGCACCTTTTCTTTCTATCTTTGCCCTCCTATCCTTTAACTCTCCTACTTTCAGCACGCGGCAGCGAGCGTGGCTAGGCTTGAGCCAGTAGGCAGGCCCATGCAGTTTCCTTTTCTTTCTTCCTATCAGCTACAGCAGTAGCAGTAGTAGCTCAATCGGGCCTTAAGCGAAGAGAGAGAGTTTGGGAAAGCATACAAGTGAAGGTGCATATATGATCGGTTCGAATCTCTGTCGCAATCTAGTCTCCAACTTCTGCAGCACATGTAAGCTAAATGCCCAGTAAATCGTATGACACCGACCGGAACGCTGTATGGCGAACGGTTGCGAATGTTGTGAGGGGTCCACTAGCCCAAGCCGACAGCTTTGTCAGGGCTTTTTATAGTTACAAACTGCAGCGCTGTAGCAAGTTTGGTTTCTGATTTTTGCACTTCGATAAGGCAGGGGCTGGCGCGGACGCCGAGCCCCACTACCAAAAATTTAGTGCCCCAGCCTCCCCAGTTTGGGGAAGTGGCGTGCGTCAGCCCACCGCAGTGCAATGGTGGGCCTCAGCACGGAGCCCGACCATCGTGACCATCGGAGACTCGGCACCAGGTAAGTATGCTACGACACGCATAGTCAAGGCAGGTTGTGCAAAGGGTCCCGTCATGCTGCGCAGGTGCCGGCGGGTTTAGTGTGAAAAGTTAAAGCTTTGATAAGCTATCTACTCTGCTTCATTCGTGAATAATTCACAAATGAACACCCTAAGCGTGCACCTGTAAATTGTGCCAAAGAGGAAACGCAGTTGAAGGAACATAACTGACTATTTTTTTTACATAAACAATTGCCGTAGTACCACACTCGGTCTGCCCTGCCTCCGAAACTAGCGCTCACAAAGCGCGCCAAACTCTGAAAGGGGAAAATGGCAGCTTCGTGTGATGGATAGATAGGTAAAGAGGAGGAGGGAAAGGCAGGGGTGTTAAACAGAAAGGGGTTCCGGTTGGCTACCCTGCACTGGGGAAGAGGAATTAGGGGACTAAAAGGAGGAATGGTGAAGGGGAAAAAGGCATAACACACACACACACGCACAACGCTGTCACAATTTGTCACTCAGTCCAGTCGCTTTCAAGTAGGCAAACAGTGCCTCGTGAAAATAGCTAGGCAAAGAGTGCTTCGTGTGAAATAGCTAAAAAACGGAAGCCAAACTGAACCAAAACGCCATCATTATAAATTATGTCCAGAAGGAACACATGAGGTACGAGGGACGCCGCAGTTGAGAGCTCCAATTTAATTTAGGCCACCTAGTGTTTTTTAATGAGCTCGGAAGGCACGCATTGTTCTTTCCGTAGAAAGTGAGAGAGAAACAACTCATTGAATCGATTGGAAATTTGCGCTTTGCTGGAGAAATACTTTTCTATACAAAGCCTTAATTTGTTCCTCACACGTAATTGCGGTTGCCCCAGATGAAAAGCTACCTCTCATCGCAATGGCTCAGCCATCGTTCTGTTTTCTTTTTCCTGTACACTCAGCGTCCTACTTGCTAGGTAGCAATATACCTCACCTTTTATACCAGGTCGCCTCTACCTGTAAAAGCCAGAGCTGTTAACCTCTGCAGCTCTATACAAGACGCGAGAAAAACGGCGATATCAGCGAGCCGGTGAATATCAACGCAGCGAAACCATCGTCCTAAAACCTCGTTCAATCTCATTTATAGCGGGGAAGGATCCTTAAAATGCGGCAAACAACAGGAGCGTACAAAGAGAGACAGAGACGATTATTAAGAATTTAAAACCTCTAAACTAGGCGACGACCACCGCAGTCGTCCAGCACACATGTCACCACAACCCGAAACCGGGAAACATGCGTTGGCGGACAACAACAGGACCTCCTCCCTCCGTGCCCCGTTGGCCTAGGTGTTTCCTTTCCTTTCCTCCCCACTCACGCTTCTCCTTTTGTTTCGTTTCCCGTACACGCGCGGCGCGGTTACCATCTCCTCTGAAAGGGCGTTCCGTTTGGCCGCCGGGCCCACTCTGTGACTCACTCGGCTTCGCTTGCGTTTATTACGGGCCACGATCGAAAGACGTGTAGCGGTACACTCGCTCGCGCGCGCGGGACAACGCCGCTTCTGGCACAGTCTCGACCGGCTGGCAACCCCGTCGCTCCTCCACACCTTGGAACGCGCGAGCGCTCTCGCCCGTTCGCTGCCTGTGGTCACATACGCTCGAAAAAGGCGCTGCGCACGGCAACGGGTCATTATTCGGGGCCGCAAAGCCCGCTTAATTGCCCCCAAGTTGTTTTCAGTATGAGCCAGGTGGTGGCTATGCGTCGAGCCCAACAGCCATCATCGAAAGGCGACGGCTACGCACAGCCGTACAGAGATGCGTAGACCTCGAGAGTGTCAAGGGTACTGGCACGCCGCTGTTCTCTCGACTACGGCTCTTCATTGGCGCTGAAGAGGAGGGAGCTGGCGTGACTGTGGCGTGTGAACGGTCCGAATTGACTTCGGCGACGACATGCGACGCGGCTGGCAACACTATTACTGGCTGCCACCGGACGCCGGCACTTCGCCTTACTCGTGGACGAAGCGGATAGCACCGTCTCCTCGCTACTTCGACGACGAAGACCGTGGCGGTGATTTCGAAACTCAGCCGGATTACTCCCGCTATCGTCAAGGTAAGAGAGGGAAGGAGAGGTGTGGAGAGGGCTTTGTTGTCGATCGTTTCCCATTGTTCGTAGCACCGCCTCTGCCCACTTTTTTTTTTCTTACTGCTCGTTGTAGTCGCCGGTGGAAGTGAGAATGAATCGGCCGAACTTCTCAAGTTAGAATGCCCTTTGTGAGCGGCGTTCGAACTGAAAAACGTATGGCGTTCAAAGAGTCCCCGAAGCAAGTTCATTTGTCATAGATATATATTGCAAGCCGACATCCGCAGTTGTGAAACTCGGGGCTCACTTGAATGATTCCCGGCGAGTCTCTCCCACCCGGCTTGTCATATTAGTCTAGTCCGCGCTTTACAGCACTTGAAAAGTTCTGCTCTTATCAAAATGATAAATTCACACAAAGAGCTCATTTTCTTACGCGCTCAGGAAGAATGCCTGCGGTGCTCTGTTTGGAAACTTTTTCAATCGATATCTTTTATTACCGAAATAAACAAAATCGGGAAAGAAGGCGGAAAGGAAATTCTGTAAAACGTTTAGACGCAGCTTTGAATCCGAGCATGTCTCCTTTTATTCTATCAGTGTCTTATCAGAATCTGACGCCTTTCAGAGAAATTGGGGCGTCACCAAGTACCTGTGGGCTAGCCGTGGACATCGACTGATTTTAATAAACCTAGGCTGCCGTACATTATTAAACACGCTTCCGGACGCGTCTGTGTCCGTGGTCGATAGCGCGGACCGGCCATATTTGTTGGCGTGACTTCCATGCTGCAGCATCGATCAGCTGGCCAGGAAGTAGCGCCAGAAGGTTTTTTTTTTTTTTTCACGCGAGAAGCCGAACAGTAAGTCGAGTCTTCTTACTTCTCAGCGAAAAAAAAAAAAACCCTACTTTTCATGTTTCTCGCAGTCACTTATTTGGCGAAACATTCTGATAGCAATATCATACATCACGTACTTTTTGCCGCAACATAAAGCCCTTCTATAAATTTAAGTTCTAAGGTGACAATTTTTAAAAGGTAAAGCAGCGTGAATGCTTTTCTGCGCACTCTTGCAATGAGTTTTGCCAATAGTGCAGCTAGAAAAAAAAAGAGGGCAGAACGATGGATACCGAATCTGCATGCGGTTAAGAACTGCGGACACTGAAACTCTATGGACCTTCTGTAAACCAAAATCAGAGCTCCGGCCTCAGCCTGGTGGGACTCGACTCTGGGGTAACTTGGCCTCAGCCTTGGATGCGAAGAATGTCATTTTATGATATTTTTTGCGGCACATGGCTTACATAGGCTCTGTAAAAATTTGGCGTGTATACTTGTCATCCTCATCTGGAGTAGCCGGCCAGGTATATTGTTTTATCATACATCTGACTATAATAAATTATTAGTACTATTGTTGTATTACTATAGGCTAATATACGCCTTTTCTTTCGTTTGCCTCAAGTAAATTAGTTCATCAATCAGTTACACAAGGATATACGTAGATGTTCTATCGTTGATGGATGGATGGAAAACTTTATTAAGCAAGCGAGTTTGGACCCTTCAAGGGCGCAGGGCCACCGCACAGCCCTCACATTACGCGCATGTGTCCAGCCCATGTAGGGCCATGGCACTGGCATCCCGGTTCACACAGCTAAATTGGGTGTCCTGGTCCTGCGACGCAAGGAGGGCCTCCCATTCCTCCCATGTTCTGGTGTCGAGCTGTCCCTGCGGGGGAGGATCGGCAGGGCAGCCGAAAAGTATCGTTGATTGCATTTATCAATTACTTTATTAAGTAATTTTACACTGCAGTGCTTCATTTTTGCCGCTTAGCTTCTTAATGCAAACACTGCCAATTAATAATTACCACTTTTAATCTTGAAATCACAGATTGTATCGCCGCCAGTTATTTGTAAGCTTTCTTACGATTAAAAGCTGCCTTCGTATTTTGCAGATGTGTTTTGAAGTATATGACAAGCACACTGCGGGATCCGTTCCTCCGACTATGCTTTATTAAATTCAAGATTTCGTCGCCTGTAAAGTAAATAATCACCGTTAGTGTGAAAAGAGTAATAGACCCATATTATCCAATGCTGCGTTTCTGCAGCCATGTTGTCAACGCCAGCACGTATTGCTCAAGTGCCGTGTCTCCGCCACAACGTTGCCCACGACAAAACACGCGGCGCACATCTTTCTGTCACTACCGCCACACTGCTCAAAGCGTGAATATTAGTTTGATAGTAGCACTAGTTGATGAAGAAGACGATATGTCATGCACAGTGCGAGAGTGTGTTGCAGTTTAACACGATGCGCGTTAGGCTACGGCGATAGCGTAGCGCTATCGCGCAGTGGACAGCGAAGCTTATCTGTTCGCCCCGCCGCGAGTTTTAATCGCAGTCGCGGATATTTTTATTTATTTATTTCACTTGGCACACGCCGACAAATATCGCTAGGTCTTGCTCAGGGTTCACACAGCGGAATTGTGCTTTCACGCTAATAGCATCCGCTGTGACGCTTTTATTCTCTCCGTCTGTCTGTTGTTGCCAGGAAGGATTGTGGCTCGGCTTGAGCCAGTGAGCAGGCTTTTATTCTGACACTTGCATTCTGGCACTTGCATGGCACAGATCGCCCGTTAAGCTCCCGACGCTGGTCGGATGTCGGTACGCTATTGGCGGCAAAACCTTTTTTCCCTTTACTTCTCACACCCCTCTTGAAATCATACAGGCAAAACTCTGTTCAGTCATTAAGTGCGTCGGGGTTCCTAGCTTTTCGGAAGTGTGTAGTCACCCCTATTCACCTTCGGAAGGTGTCGGGATCGACTCCCGCCGCCGCCGGTTACTTGCTGGTACCCTCTAATGTGTATAATGTGCAGAGGCTATGTCCCGGCCTGCGCTCTTAAATTCTGTCACTGCAAGTTTCAAAGGGGGGAGCGCCAGCCAACCCCCCGCAATGGCTCAGTGGTTAAGGCGCTCGGCTAGTCATGATCCGGAGTACCCGGGTACGAACCCGACTGTGGCGGCCGCGTTTCTATGGAGGCGAAACGCAAGAGCGCCCATGTGCTGTGAGATGTCAGTGCACGTTAAAGATCCCCAGGTGGTCGAAATTATTCAGGAGCCCTCCACTACGGCACCTCTTTCCTCCTTTCTTCTCTTATTCCCTGCTTTATCCCTTCCCTTACGGCGCTGTTCAGGTGTACAACGATATATGAGACAGATACTGTGCCATTTCGTTTCCCCCAAAACCAATTTTCATTCTTCCCTAGCCTCACGAAAGTTTCAAAATTTGCAGAAGCTAGGCTATCGAGAAAAGCGTTTGTTCGTCGTGAAGCACGCTGCTTCTTCAATAACGAAATTCCAGGCTGCTAGTACTTGAATCCTATTCTACGTTGCAGGTTTAGGCCACCTTGCTACCATGTCCAAACCTCAGTTACCTGTTACCCAAGTTTCGATTCTTCTCAAAACACGTACAACTCTCATCTCACGACTTGAGATCAGAAATGGATTGGTCCCAAAAAGGCATTCTTTTTCTGACCTGGAAATTACTGCCGGAAAAATGAACCTTTACCAGCATCGTAACCCTGTTAAAGGGTTCGTCCGGGTTGAAAAGAAACAAAGACTAAAAAAAATTTACAAGGGCTCAATGCAATTTCAATTTTCTGTTTCGGCATTGCAGTTCCTTCAGTTGCTATTCAGATACATGAATTCTGGAGACAAATCATGTTACGATGCCCCGAGCTTCAACCTAATTTCAGTTTTTCGAAACGTTAAACGAGTTACAAGCCCTCGCGCAGGACGAAAGGAGAAGAGGCGAAGGCAAACAGAAGAAAAAAAATACAGGACTCTGGCGAGCCAACTTCATTTCTGAGAGCAAACGATGATTAATCGGCGGGCCCGCACATTGCCAGTCGAACGCGGTCCAAGCGCTTAAGACGGAGTCTGAACACGCGCAGTTGTGCGAGACATCCGGGCATTGCGGAGCGAAGAGTGTTTGGCCAATACCCTCCCTCTCTTTCGTGTTCCGTGCTTTGAGTCTATCTGTCTGTCGGTCTGTTGTTGCCAGGAAGAAAGAAAAGGGGAAGAGCCCGTGCGGCACCGCCGTTACTCTTGCTCACGTCTTATTTGCGCGGGTTCCTCCCGTACCACCACCGCCACCATGCACGGTAATTCGTTCCATCAATAAGTTTGTGCGTTGCTCGCCATTTGAACGGCAGGGAAAAAGCTCTATGATTAATTAATTCCAGCCGAAACCCGTAATTCTCCGCTCCCAGATTAAGCAGCTCGCTTGAACGGGAACCCAACAAGGAAGAGAGAGAGAGGTGGTGCGTGAGGGAGAGCAAACGATACCTTAAGCTGGTCGCTCAATCACCGCTCTGTGAACAGTGAATTCTTCTCTTGAGAGCAGTCCGCATGCGTGCACGCTTGGAAAAGAGCCCTTAAGCCGTAGGGCCTGCCTTTCAACAGTGTACTCGGGAACTTAGGGTGCGTTAAATTACCGAGGCCCTCTTGGGTTGGGCTGAGGCTCGTGCTCATTCTCATCCTCGGCCTCATCATTTGGAGTTTTGATGGCGTCTTTAATGACCCTGCAACGAGGCTTAAAAGCGTACCCTGTGGACTGGGGACTTTTGACGAATCCTGCGCACATTTTCAATGTCGCATTGCACAATGCTGTATTTCTATGTTGTGTTGTAATGTTGTATTGCTCAGTGTTGTATTACACAAATTTTCTTATACATGTTAAAGCAGGAAACTCTTGATGCAGTGTAGACTATCAGGTGAACAAAAAAAATTATCGAAGCCACTTCTTTTCATTAGATACATATTGGCGTCACCACATACAGTCATTCTCAGCCAAGCGAAAACGCGTTTCGCGGTAAAGGGAAACTCGAAATTCAGAGCTGCCCGCATTTCCATACTATGCTCGAAGCGCGTTGTATCAAACTCCAATTGAGGGCGACGCCGCTTTCATCCCGACGGAAGATTTAAGAAACATCGCGGTTTGGAAGACCGGCGGAAATGCGCGTTTCCGCATTACCTGAGCGGTATCGACTCATCAGGAAAGCAGTCTTCGAGATTTAGGTTTGGTGGTCACTTTCTAAAGTGCAGCCAGTATTGCTTTAGTGAATCACACGATTTCTGCAGCGTTATAATTGGATGAGGGATGCTCTTTCGGGTAAGAGGCGTTGATATCAACGTCGATTACGTTATAGCAGAAAACTTTCGCTTATACCTCCTTCCCAAAGGGGGGGCTGCACAAATAAGTCTCAAGTTAATTTCTTACAGTTCGTAGCGCCACTACAGGCACAAGGGCATCGAAGAACAAGCGGAATAGACATCTGACTACCCTTCAGTGCTGACGTGCCCTTCAGCTGTCCGCTGTTCACCAGCGGGGCGCGAAAAATCTCAGGACTTTTGTACCAAGTAGCATATGCAAACACGAATCTTGCACGTTATGAAAAGAAAAACCGATTATTTAAAGCGCTTGTATCGCAATCGTCATCCCTGTCGCTAAGTAACCAGTTAAGACTATTGAAGAGCACATGCCTCTCTCTTTGACCTCCAGTTAAATTTATCCTGGAGCCACCGCGGTGGCTCAATGGTTATCGCGCTCGGCTTCTGACCTGAAAGACGCGGGTTCTATTCCGGTTGCTGCAGTCTCATTTCGGTTGAGGCGAAATGCTTAAGGCGCATGTACTGTGCGATGTCAGTGCATGTTAAAGAACCCCAGGTTGTCGAAATTATCCGGAGGCCTCTACTATATCGTCTCTCATAGCCTGAGCCAGTTTGGAACTATGAACCGCATAAACCATAAGCCATAACCTTATCCTGCGCCAGCGAACTTCTTAATCTCATCTTTCCATGTGTCTTCCCTCCCATCTACGTTTATCTTCTCTTGGAATACACTCCGTTATTTTCAAGGACCTTTTGTTATCTGCTTTTAGCATTGCATGCCCTGTCCTTGTGCGTTTTTTTATCCTAGATTTCAGCTAAGATATCATTAACTCGTGTCTGTTTCATAACCAACTGCTCTTGCTTACAGTTTCTTAACTTTGCTCCTATCATCTTCATTTTTATAGCTAGCGACGTGGTTTTGAACACACCGTTTTGAACGCTTAACTTTCTTCACTGAACGGCTGTGTACAATATTTGAATAGCGATACCGTTTCATTTTTAAGTACTTGCTCTTCACAGTTAGCTGTGATCTTAAAATTGCTCCTCAGAGCTCCGAGCTGCCTGCGTGATTCGAGCCGGCGACGTTCTTTTTTTACTTCTCACAGAGCAATTTATAACGAGAGCGCACAGCGCGACATATAACGACCGGCTGCTTTCTCTTTTGTTGTTGTTGTTGTTGCCGCCAGAAAGAAGGCGCGTTGTCATGGAAACGAGCTGACCTCCCGCTCTGTCAAAGTCTGGTTAACGTGGAAAACGGCGGAGCGAAAAATAAGTAATGAAGACGTTAATAAAAGACGGGTGGTCTTATGCCACGCTTACCCATTAACTTCTTTAATGATTTCCGACCTTCAGAGAGTAGAATCAAGGACTTTCAAGTTTTCTCGTTTGAAACTAAAGACGTCAAAAGCGAAAGATAAATAATGAAGACGCGAATTTAGATTGCACTCGACAGAAATATTTGTTCATTATGAATCGCGCATTTACAAGAGCGCTAAAGCTTAGTTCCGCGGGCAGCATTCTTTTTACGCCACTGGCTTTGAGGACCCTTTAATTAGGCATTTCCTTCTTCGAAAGCCCTCAGTGAATATTAATCTAGGTGGCCCTTCAGTTTCTTCGTTTTTTTTTCCTCTTCTAACTCCTTTCCTTTTTCTTTCAAGTTTGTTACTTATTATAAATTTATAATTCAAATTAAATTAGGTCCGCTAAAGAATACTATATCTTAGTCCCTACGGGTTTCATAAGCTATTTAGAATTTAGAAGATTCTTGGATTCTGATCCGTTCTTTTATTCAATAATTCGAGAGCGTTGGGACACGCCGCAGTCTGGTTTAAATTTTCCTCGAAAACTTCAGAAAGAAGCAGTACAATGAAAACATGGCGCTATGCATACATTGCTGCCGAAACACGAGACCCGTAATTTTCGTTCTCATTTCCCTTTAACGGCGTATGCACCGCATGAAATCGTTGCCCCGCTTAATTTTCAACAAACGCTATCTTCCCTGGTGCCGGCATCCTTGCGTTGCGCACTTTATCTTCTGTCCCCTCACAAAAGCTCCTAAATTTTCGCAACATCGTAATTTCGAGTTCTGACCGCTTATTCTCAACCCCTCCTCCACTGCGTAAAGTAAGTACAACAAAATGTGCAACACGAGTAAGCCCGTCTTGCGACAGTGCTGCCCAGTAGCGGCGAGACGGCGAACTTGCTTCAAGGGGAAATGTAATTTATGCCGGCGTCGGAGCCGAGGCAAAAAAAAATATAACGATAAGGGAAGAAGTATAAGATTGAAATCCCCGTCTAGAGCAGGCACGTCACGCGCAGCTGTTTAGTTCGATTTCATTGCTGTATTTTTGTGCAGCATACTGTTGAAACCTTAAACTTTCCCTCCTGATACTCACATACAGTAAGTGAAAAGTGCAGGGCTGGCGCCGCGCGACGGCTGCCTACGAGTCGTTTGCGCCTTTACACCTCGTGTCGCGAATAAATGAAATGGTCCCTTTTGATCAGCTGCTGGAGGGTACAATTTTTTCGGGTCGTTATGAAAGCACGGCGCAGGAGTGCGACGAGCAAGAAACAGTGCTGACACGCGCACCGGTGTTGCAAAATGCGTTTCCAAAACTACGCCTCGTGTCATGTGGCACACCTGCGCTTAAACGTTTCTCCTTGGGCGTTGTGCTCGTAGTTTTCGTCGACTCAAGTTTCGAAGCAGGGCTAAAGTGTTTTTTTGTCTTTTGTCTTGTTTTAAGTTGAGTGTGAGTTTTTTTTTAAACTCGGCGCAGTTGAAAAATGACGGTTCTTCTCACTTAAAGACGGTAGCACCGAAAAAAACATGAAATGCATTAAGCCAGTGAAGCAACATCTAGAAAGCTCGTTTTGCCGACTTCCAGATAAATAACTTTTATGCGCCTTATTACATTAAAGTGAAGCTTAAAAGTTCTGGAAAAGCTTCTAGTTTCTAGATGAGAAAAATTCCAAAACGCGCTTTGTAGGCTCATAGTTTTCAGCTTTTATTCAACCTTATGTCATTAAAGGAATCAAAAATGTGATCAGGTTTTAGTGGTATTATGTTTAAAGGCATGTAAACAAATTTAAGATTTCCCTTTTGTTGCTGCAGAACACAAGGCCTCTCTCACAAACTTGGTTTCAAGTTCACTCTTAAGCTGTCCGCTATCGTGTTCATATTTATGTCGTCTGCTGTAAGCCGTCTCGAAAGTAATAAAATGAAAGAAAACTTCATTGTATGGTTCGTCACTTTATGTGACGTCAGAAAGCAGGCAGACATGCCACAATACCATAAAAAATTGAACATTAAGCATCTGCCGGTAGATTTATTTGCTAAAAATGCGGAAAAAAAACAGTTTATTTCTCGCATACTGCACGGAATCTTGTTACAAATAATTTATCAAAAGCAGTCAGAACATCAGTCTCAATGTCATTTTGAACACCATGATTTTCGTACACAGGCATTTCTGCACATCGGGCAGGCTTTGCCTCAACTTGAGCTTCGAAAAGATAATTGATGAGCTGTGATTGTTGGCACGATTTGAAACTTTCCAATATTTAATGCACTGTTAGGGCTGTAAAAATACTCAAAAATTCGAACAAAGAATCAGATACTTTCCTATTCAGATATCCGAATGAATCAAATAGAGCGTGTTCAAAATTATGCAAAACTAATCAAATGCGTTCTTAACCTTTTGATTACTTTTTGAATAACTAGAACAAGGTTCCAATAAGGAAACGTCGACGCCCCATACCATCCTGCCCCAATCAGTGCTAGCGGGATAACGGGTTCAACACAGCGACGCGGTACATTCGTGTGGCGCCGTTCACAATGCTCATACATCACCTGTAAGACTAGGCGACGTAGCAGAGGTGAGGCAAGTTTAGCAAGCTCTGTCTTCATGCCCAAATCTCGAAGACCATGGCTCATACGTAGCTGTCATACGTCCCATGTCGTGAGGTGTGCGTCTAGCTTATTCTCTCTCGTCATCAATCGCAAAACGTAATTTTCCTATACTTATACCCAGAGGGCCTTAGTGTTAATACACTGACTTCATGTTGCGACCCCTTAGTGGAGAATAATGTTGCGTCTTTTAACAGCAATGGCTTTTAGTTCATAAGTTGTTGCATCGGGACGCAGCGTCTTCGCCGGCGCTTCAATAATTCGCATGATTGCTCGTATTGTACAAATATTCTGAAAAGTAGCGAATATAATATAAATTTTCGATTCGTATTCAATTTTATTCTATCACTGTTTTATTTGTACTTGATTTGGTTTTTAGCTGCACTATTCGTAATCGATTCAGTTTGTAAAAAGCAGTATTCACACAGCCGTACACAATATTGAGCGACAGAGGTGCATCGGGGTGTACTTACAGCACCTCGTATTTAAATATTGTGGAAAAATTTAGGCCTTCTGTTTTCTAAAACGTGCTCCGAATTCCCAGCAACTTATATTTTCTTTTTCCTTCTTTCTTCTTTATGGAATCGAGCATTATAATTTACTATAAGCAGCTGAGTCACGTAAAAACGTCGTCAGCCTCGACGGCTGTCTTCAGGGACTCAAGGTATGCTTTGAAGACTGCTCTGCGCCTAGAGATACGTAAGAACCCATAAAAAGTCGTTATTTAGTTCACCATCATCATCATAGTCATGATCATATGCAATTATGAATCATCTACCAAGTCAAAAAATATGCAACAAGATTGCACTTACTAATCTTTTTGGGGCTATTTTAAAGTTTTACTGGTTTAAATAAAGCAGTTTTTCTTCTCAAAGGATTACATGCCCTAAAAACGTGTATGGTTTGGTATACTGACTTCTTTCAGTGCCTTCTTTAGCTTGTATACTAGTAAGTCTTTCTAGAAATCAAGAATGCGAAGGCGCAGAAGAAGCACTTCACTAGTAAAGGCGTTAGGCGAGACCAAGGTCTCGCATGTTGTGTGTGGGGTCTTTTTCCTGTAGTTCTTCAGCTTCACGGGGTTTCCAGAAATTACATTACTTGATATTTTAGGCGCTCTCCAGCGATGGCCATGGTGGGAACAAGAGTGGGCGTGGCCTCCACGGACAGGTCAACGACAGATGAAGGACGTCACGCCACCGGAAGTGATGACGGACCCCTTGGGAGCACTCTGGGAATCCGCTGGCTACCCCTACTGTGAAGAGGTATGTGAGGCAGCAAGTAATGCACCAGCTACATGCAGTATATTGATAAAACCTGCTATGCATTTTGTAAGTTTAACGCACAGAGTGAATAAATGAGTCCCACATTCGTTGATGTTTCGTGTTAGAAAGCTGAGTCGCATTCAGAGGAGAAAAAGTGTGTATTTTCGGCACATTCAATATGCACATTACATGTTTTGACGCAACCAGAGTGCAACTCCGACTTAAAATTTTATTGTTTCAAAGAGCACTAAGCGCGAAATTGCTACTGGTAGTTTTTCTCAGCAATATGAGCATCTACCCGTATGGGCGCCTTCCAACTAACGCTAGCTGTCGGCACAGACTTGAACTATCCATGCGTCATAATTAAAAGGGTAAGTTGAATCCCATGCCTACTTCGCTTGTCGTCAAAATAATAAAAAAGGTAAAGATGTTGTGCCTCTACTGCTTACAATTCAGCAGTCTAGTACTCGACCTTAGAAGCCCGCTAAAGTAGTTCAGCCCCTAGTAGAAGTTTGAGAGCGGGTAGACACACTTAGTGTGAATTTTTCACTTGATCTTCGCGCCCCACCTAATGCGTTTTCCTGGTAAGACACGCGGTGAGTGAGATAAGTGTAGGAGCACGGAGGAAGAGGAAATAAAAAAATAAAAATGAATCCCAGCGAGAACGCGGTAGGCGGCGTTGTTGATGGAAGCTTAATGCAGCGAACATCTTAGAATGAAGCGGGGGAGTCGGGCTACGTATATCGGCCACACCAGGGTATCTATGCGTCTCACGGTGCTCTACAAACGCACGCAAGTGTTTGTGCCCGTGCCGGCGTAAAATCAATAGAGACTTCGTCGCTGCATAATGTGTTCGACGCTGTCGCGGCGAATTTCTTTAAACCAAAGTGACGATCACTCGGGCGGTGCTATCGCGCTTATGGCTGTAGTTTGTGAGGGCTTAGACTCTTTTTTTCTTCGCTTTTCACTTCTGGTGTTTCGGGTGTTCTTTTCGTTGGGATGGAAGCGAGAACACTTCGCTCGAGTTGTTTTGCATAAACTGCACCCTCTGACGCAGTTTTAAAGCTGGACAGAAACATACAAAAATGAAGAGAAAAGAATACAAGGGTTCCTTTAACTGATTTTATGGCTTGTGACAAAAATTTTTGAAACGTTTTATTGTTTTATTGCGTCCTTCTGGCTTCAGACACATTTTTGCGACGAGAGCTTTGACACACGCTTGATGCGACACCACCTGCCAGGAAAATACCTCAGCGTGATAGGTTTTTTTAATACTGGCTGTCAGCGGTGACGTTCTGCAGCAAATACGTCCAACCGCTCGCAGGATAACAAGGAAGAAATAGCTTGCCGTTGATGTAAACTACAAAAATGTAGCCAAAAGTATGCCGAGGTAATAAGGATATTTTGAAGTCACGTCAGTGATTCTATTCCCAGAGTTTTCATTTTATTGTCTCGCCCGTAAAGCGTGGGGTAACATGTTCATAGAAGATAGAAGCGCTCTTACATATATTCACATTATAAGAGAAAGGGGATGTTGACAGGTTCCCTATTTTTTTTCCTTCGTGTCAGGAAGTAACCAAGAGTACTGTCGGTTGCATCTTATAGGTATAATCGAAGAGACAAAAATTTGCTTTTTGCTTTTGGAGGATAGCAAAGCTATTGTATGCAATGCCTAGAAGGCGTGCGAGCACGCAGATTTTACCAGTACCAGTGGCCGACATGCCCTTAAGCGCTTAGCAATAATGTGACATTCGCTCTTCACATCACGAAGTCAGCTTTTCTCGTGTGACTCCTTCGCTGAACGCAATCTTAAAGCCTAATCATAAAAGTGGTTATACTGAAAGGTTTAAGCTATTCTTCCTAGAGGCATTATTGATGTTTCTTACCTATAATTTCAGCGTACTGTAATTGCTCTGAATCTGGAAAGGAAATGACTACCTTCTGTGTGATTGTATCAGCTCTATGTGGAGGTTAACATTAGGTACAAATTCTGCTCTAGCATCATCCTGACAGCTTGCAAATGAAGATGTACCTCCTAGAAAGAGGTTTATTTTTGCAGCTGCCATATTGTTTGAGACAGTATGAAAATTGTGCGTAATGCTTAAGGGTTGTAGAGAGCACTGAAATGTTTTAGAAGTATAGAGACTTAGAGCAAACAATATGAAAATAAGTCTTCAGTAATATGACAGACGACTTCGTCCTCAAATGCATCAATATAATATCGAACGAATTTATCTCACTATTAGGTCAGCATGTGCCACGACGGCTTCTTTGGAAATTCTTCTTTCCTGCAAACGATGAGGAAGTGGACTCCTAGCAACCGTTTCACTACAGTCGCCAGCAAACAGGATGCTGAGGCTAGCAGTGCGACAGAATGAAGGACGACGAAAAACAAGACATAGACACAGCGCTCTATTTCTGCCTTCCTTTGTTTTGACGCGCTGTAATAGTCAGTGTGGCCGTTTACTGGCTAGCCCGGTTTTCTAAGAGATGCGTGTGTTTGGGAACAATTCTTTCGTGGCGCTGCCTGGCGACTCAGTGCCACGGTATTGATACCGTCAAATTCGGCAGGTAAAGACAGGCCGGGGTGAAACTGGTCGGTGATGTGAAAGAAATGCGAGGGGGGGGGGGGGGGGGGGGATGCACCCTGCATTCCTTAAACTTTTGCTGCAGACTTTACCGTTTTGCTCCTGTAAAGCGTGCACCACCGCTTACTAATAATGACTGTGGGGAAGCACTGCTTGATGTTAAAGGTGTATGAGCGTGTTGAATAAGCGCTTGCGTTTAATGAGGAAGCAGTTCAGCACTGTCGCTATTATCGCCTTTTTTTCTGATGCTGCTCCTTGTATCGGCTCGGAAAAGAAAATCATGATATGACACTCCACTCTCTCTAATATTCTAAAAAAAGGAACATATATCTTTTGCGATAGTAGGGCAGTGATAGTCTCTGATGGAAATAAGAAAAGACGCACTAACTGCTACGAGCATAGTGGGCATCTCAGTCGCACCGTTGAGGGGAAGGGGAAACACAGGTATGCAATTTGCAGAGAGCCAGCGCCATCCGGCAGAACAGACAACGTTTTGTGCGTGCACAATTTAAAAGATCGCTGATGAAGCTGCTACAGTTGCACTAAAGGAATGCTGAATGAATGTCGATTTTATTTTAAGAAAGTGAGGCGCCTGATTTGAAATAAAATGTGTAATAAAGGATTCGCTTGTTACGGAAGAAAAGAAATGCCTACTGTATCGTCATGCTTTCAAAGGTGACTCGCTTGAATTCACTACCGTCAATTATGTATTTGTTCACACACATGCGAAATTCGCTCCTCCAATTTTTTGTGCCCCATACCCTCAAGTGAGTGGAGACAGGCGATTTTTTAAGCGCTATTCTTTAGAGCTTGCTCTGATTATGTAATTACTGAATGGGGCAGGTGACAATTCAAAGCAGCGCTGTTGACAGGGTTCTGTCATTCTAAGCAATATGCACCTCGATTGAGAGCACAAAATACTAGCAGACTGCCGAAAATGACCTCTTTAATTAGACTATTTTGAAGATGAGTGCACATTAGTAGACCTATAGACCAGATGTGGACTAGCGCCCAAAAATTACAGTATTTGCGGAAACATACCAGTATTTTGAAAAGTTTTGGGTGGTGTTTTTAGACTAGCGCACCAAAAAGAGGCTACAGGTGGTCCATTGAGTTGGGAACTCCAATGCAGCAGCCATTAAACATGCTCATACAGACGTGGGCTTTCAAAGCAGGCATTTAGGTCACAGGTACAAGAATGTAAGCTCACCTTCCGGAGTGTGCGATATTTAAGAAGTTTTAAAGATTGTGTTACAGGACAAAAAAAAAACTATTGTGACGTTCTGCAACCTTGAAACCGAAATTTGGTAGAAATTTCTCGTGGCTACCAGCTACACTAATTAGCCTTACTATACAGTTAATAAGAAAATGATCCTGAATGCGTTACACGACGCAAACAATAATGCTGGTGTTTTGTTCTCGCAAAGTGAGCTGACCTCCCTTAATTATCCGCATACGTAGCTTTCATGTGAAACTATATACTATATTCTGCTTCAACTATCAAGCTAACTCTGTAATCATAATGAAAAAAAAAGCGCATAACAGACAGAAGACCAGAAAAAAGAAAGGCACAGGACAAGCGCTGACTCACAAGTCAGGCATCATTCATAAATCCTGGGGTATATAAAGGATGAAGGAAAGGTATGACGCATGAATTAAAGGCAGAACTTGAAAAAAAAAACGTGCTGCGCGAGCCGCTCAAAAATGTGCAAGAAACAAGACCTCCTTATTAGCTTTAATATTAACTTATAGCAACTCGCCCAACTGATCGTTCTACTAGCTCCGCGATGACGTCACCCCGCATTAATTTATATAGGGAGTGTCGACAGTCCCAAGTAAATAGTCATCAAATATAAGAAAAGTTCATTTATTTCTTCTAGGCGCCAAGCTGAAGGAGGAATAAATTTTGCATATGGGATCTAGCCGTAAGACAGTTGCCTAATGAAAACGTTGAAGTAATTACACGGATCTTTCCTCGAGACCCTCTTGACGTCTATATATCCTGCTTGCACAGTCCATCGCGCGTGAAAAAAAAAATGAAGCAGTTTCCTGTGAAAACTTGTGCCGGGGGGAACAGGCGCATAAAATAAATAAAATAAACATAATCTTCGAAAAGCACTCCTTGCGGAGAACAAAGAGCGTTGACACGACCATCGCTCCCAGGGGTTTTAGGCCGGAAAGGTCGCCTATTCCCAGAGCGAACTCATGCGGAGAACAGATTGTCAGTGACGTGATAAATTTCTCTCTCGGCCCCGGGTACTGAACCCTGCGCCTGAAGAGCTTTCCATCTTTGTCGCAACCGTGCGTCACACTCTACGTTTATTTTTGTTTCTCTCCTGTCTTGCTTTTTTGGGCTTTTAAGTGTGCCAATGCAGTGCTCGCGTTTCGAGAGCAAGGTACGTTGTTGCGACTCGTAAACGTCCATCGTTTCAGGGGTGCATTAGGAAAATAACTTTAGAGTAAAATCTGGCACCGAGGAGTTTGTTCCAAAAGTATGCTCTGTTTTTTTTTTCTTGTAGCTATAAGCGAGCGCCCTTATAGCTACGCACAAGCTGTTAGCAAATTTGGAACGAGCATAGTTTGCTTGAAAGCTGCTGCATGGCCCGCGCAGCCTTTGTCGAAAGTTTAAAGGACACCGTTTGGCTGTTGTGCCGCATAGTCAAGATATAGTCGGTCCCCGGTAACTTAAATGTTTGAAACAGATGAGAATGAAAGTTATGCTAACTATACAGCGATCCTAACCGCCCCACCCCCCTTTAAAAGAGACAGAGATGATGATGTAATAGTAGTCACTTTGCAGGTTATCACTCTTCAAAGGAAAACCTAGACGCCTGTAGGCTTTTTACAGAGGCTGCACATGGCCCTTTTGTAGAGTTACAGCACATTATGCAGTTTGGGGAACACCTGTGTGGGGGCCTTTCAGCCTTTGTTCTGTTTCTAGGCGGTGAATACTGAAAATACAAAAAGTACAAACATTGCGCTTCACTTTTTATGCATAAAAAAAATGAGAGAGATAAGAAAGTGAGATGATCCCAATCAGGAATTGTATCTTGACATGAACTAAAATAACATTACGAGGCTTAAAAAACAAAACCTTAATGTACCTCATAATAATTGATCACAAAACAATAACATCATGAAGTATAGATTTTTAAACAAGGCCTTCGAATAATCAGAAACTTTTGCTTGCTCTGTCGAAAACAACGCATATATACAACGCACGTGGCAAAACAGAAGACCAAAACAAGCTGTTTGCTACGCTAATACTAGCCGTTAAATGCGTTTGTTAAATTTTCGCGTGAAAGATACAAAAAAAATTTATCGCTCTATTCGTTTTCTATTTTTTTTTTTGGTGCCTTGGATGCCAGCGAATGCTGTTTCACATATTTTTTTTCCGTAGCATCAAAACGGGTGTTTCAGTACAATAGACTTCGCTGTGATTATTATATCAGCATTGTTTAGTCTTCACAAGTACTATCTGCGTCAGACATAACGCGACCAGGATGATTGCAAAACAAACAATAAAACACAAATATATCTTCTCGAGAATACATTGTTTCAGGGTCCATTAACACTTCTACGTAGCAGTGTTCACATCTACGTTACGAAGCTCAATTTAAGTGGTATTTAGTTCCAGTAACATAAAATCTTCTCGTATTTTTCGGTTCTTGTTTCAGCTGTCTCGTTCGTTTTTTATATGACGCTGACTGTACGTACTCGTTACTTTCTGCCAATACTTTGTTAAATAAATTTTATTTATTTATTTATTTATTTATTTATTTATTTATTTATTTATTTATTTATTTATTTATTTATTTATTTATTTATTTATTTATTTATCTATTTGTTTATTTATTTATTTATTTATTTATTTATGTGTTTAGTTATTCATTTATTATAATCTTAAAAGCACATTTGTACATTATAGAGGCGCGAACAAAGTCAGATTAACGAAACTTTCACGAAAGATACAAAATACTCACCATAAATAAAGAGAACATTTTAAGATTAGTGGAAAGCAAAAGTAGAAAATAATATATTAAAAAATTATTGTCCCATATAAACTTTGCCGGAACGCATCGACGATAGGAGGGAAGCATATTGATTTGAACTTCGATCGCCTCGCCCGATGTTGCCGGGGAATGCCTGCATGAGAACACCTACCTGCAACGCAAGCAAAGGATCGACGTGAACAATCATTTATTTCGAAAGTCTAAAGAAAAGCACGAAGCCAGTGAATCGTTGCGCAAAGTTGGCGGCTGTTAGAATGTGCGCTTCTTGAAACAACGTCAGCAACACCTATGCCGTTCGTTGGGGGAAAGCAAACGACCCATTTGCCACTAGCAGAAACTTGAGGCCGCAGATTTCGTTTTTTTCTTCTCCTCCTGCACTTAAAGTTTTACATTTTGACATAAGTTATATCGCTGAAGACTGTTTTATTTGGAAAGTGTCGGGAATCTCCCGGTGTCGTTCTTTCTGCTGTTTGTTCTCATTTGCCTCCCACCTCTCTTATCTTTTAGGACATCCCACAACATAAAACGAAATTCACTTTATATCTCGTAGGACCGCTTTCCGCGGCCGGCAACATTCACGACAGTCGGGACGCCCGTTGATGGCATCCGATTGAGTTTCAATGGCGCTTTCATTAAGAATAGCAGCTCTGATGAACGGCAATTACAACAGCTCGTCTAAACGCTGTCCTTCAACTTCGGCGAATGGCTTCTAAGCCCTCACAAAAAACATTGAACCATGGTTTCACAATGGCGTCTCAGTATGCTCCTCTACGCTTCGTCTTTCTTTCAGCAATTAGCGCTGATTGGCGTTAATTAGCTTAGTAATCTGGGGTGCTTTTTCCTGTCTTGTCACGTGTAGAAGTTAGGCAAGAAGCTGTGGTGTAACCAAAATTTGATGCATTTTTTTATTTACGGAGTGCCTACAAAGGAAAAAAAAAAAACCTCTACCGTTCTGAATTTTTTTTCTCCCTGTCAAGCCTTCGCGAACTGAAAATTTATCGAAGGAATAGGTGCGTATTCTTGCCGACGTAAAATACTGAACGCCGCAGGAAACTCTCTCAGCGTGTGACTTGGTGAGTTTGGTATTGCATATAAAAAGAATTTTTTTAATTTAGATTAAATATTGGCACTCCTGCTTGGCGAGTCCTGCCTTAGATTAATCCAATATAAGTTAAGCTTAATTAACTGTCATATCCTACACATTTTTTTTTACAGCAGATCGTTCCGAACCACAAGTAATTAAATACGGCTGGTAGTTTCCTAGAAAAGGAGGAAGCGATACGAATCTCTGCTCAATTTATGGAAAGAAAAAATTATAACAGATAGCCCTAATTCGCCAACAGATAAACACGAAAACTTTTAAAGAAGTTATAAATGTCTTGAAAACTAATCCTTTTAAACATCTGCTTTAGAAAACTTTGACAACAGTAGTATGTCGCTATATCAACAGCGGGCTTGCTGCTACAGGCTAATCACATAAACGCTGATGCGCATAAAATATTTTGACACTCCTTGGTGCTTCGAAGATAAAGCGGGTATCGCGAAACGTGGCATGAGGTGTGATTACATTGAAGAAATTTTTGCGAGCCTCATGTCTAGCATTCTGGGCAAAATTTTTGAACGTTGAAACATTTTAAGGTATTGTACGTTAGTATTCAAGGTAATGGTCCACTCTACCGATGCATAGCAAAATCTTTCTTGCAAAGTTTTTCCAAGCACTCACATCGAGCAGTTAAGCCTGCCATATAAAACAAATGGAGAAAATTTTTGACGACAGCAAGAACGTTAATAGCAATAAAATGCAAGCCTGGCGACGGGAGATCTGCGGATATATTGATTTTCATAATGGAGTATAACATATATGAAAATTTTGCGTTCATAAGTTGTTTCTTTTTGAGAAATGTTTCTTTCCACAATTACTAGTATGCGCCTCTATTTTTTGCCTTTTTTGTTATTCTCTTCGATTCCAGGACTTTCGTGGTGATAGTTCTCCTCGTCGTGGTTATTTGTCATCATTTCACTGAGTATAGAGCGGAACAAAATATAAAGCGCAGTAACATGTTTGGAAATAATTCAACATCTTTTCCAAGGCAGCAACAGCGTTAGCGAACAAGAAGGCAAATTCATGAGCGAAAGTAATGCTGGGTCAGGGGGCGGGGGGGGGGGGGGGGGGGGGTACGTATGATGCTACCTGTGACATCCGTTCACGCCTTCTGTCACAGTAGCTCTGGGTGCTCACAGGTGCCAGTTTTAGGGAAGATGTATCACCTTTGCTCCGTATTTGGTCGCAATCTATTCCTATCTGCCCGCGACCGAACATAAAACTCTGAGGCTGGCGCCAGAGACATTCATTATACGTAAAAAAAAAAAGGTGCTTTAACAGAGAGCCTTCGAATATTTTCTTCTACTTCTATCACGCCGTATCTCACACTTTTAAGGGAGGGATTTACATACTTCGGTAAACGAACCAAGACCTGGCAAGAACGCAGCTTCCCTGCGACATTTCACCGGGGCTGTATCTTTTGGCTTCGGAACCGGCTTTGGAACTGCCGTACAGCCAAGACATCATGTTTGCCTAACTCTCTAAACGCGGGCCATCACCGGCTGAATTTTTTCTTTCTTATGTTCATGCTGTGTCTGCGTACCTCATTTTACAGAGAACGGGGAAAAAATGTAAACGTTGAGCGAACTTCATAGCATAGGCTTCATATCAAGTCCTTAGGTTTTTTTATTGCTTTTCTTTTTCGCGTGGTTGAAATTTTCTTAGGAAGAGTCGTCAGAATCTAAAGCGCGGTGCAACCGATTTCGGGTTTTGGTCCAGAAAAATACATAGCACGTCTCGGAAATGTTCTTCATTATTTTCTGAATTTATGGTTTGCCCATGTATTCGGTGAACTCTGGAATACCCACGCTGAACCAAAACTTTTTTCTTCTTCGGCTAAGCACTCGAAGAAACGCCACAACCTTCGCGTTCCCTTTGCCTGGTGCATTAGTAACGCCGTGTTTCAAGGCCACAGATGCTCGCACTTCGGCTGCGCAAAATTAAAAACAAAATTATATACAGGAGTTTTTTGTTTGTCATCCAGAGCCGCCGCTCGCGCCATGTACCACTTTTTTCTAAAGTGCTGAGGCCAAATAATTCTCCTTCCCACCCCTGCATTTCACAGCTGTGGTCTCTCTAACGCTACAGATCTGTAGACGATAAGGACGGCTTCTTCGTCGCGCCCCCAGAACATTGAACTGACAAGGGTACTAACGCACCTCCAGCCCACTCCCCCAATCACATCACTTTTTTTTTCTAACAACGGCACGTGGTTGAGGCGCCTTAGTTCTGAGGCAGCCAATTTTGTGGTGTTCTGTTTCAGTGATCCTGCCCACAGAAAACTTTGGGTTTCGCCAGAATGTTGTTTCTACTGCAATATTATTAATTGGTTTTTGGGGGAAAGGAAATGGCGCAGTATCTGTCTCATATATCGTTGGACACCCGAACCGCGCCGTATGGGAAGAAATAAGGGAGGGAGTGAAAGAAGAAAGGAAGAAATAGGTCCGTAGTGGAGGGCTCCGGAATAATTTCGACCACCTGGGGATCTTTAACGTGCACTGACATCGCACAGCACACGGGTGCCTTAGCGTTTTTCCTCCATAAAAACACAGCCGCCGCGGTAGCCTACATTTTATTTTCGTGCTGGCTGGTTAACATCTTAGCTCCTTGGTCTGCTGCTAGACAGTATTGCGCAGCCCACGCAGGTATAATCCATGGAGTGTCAAGGAGGCAAATAAAGGTGCTCCTTTTTCTAGGGGGACATGTAGTTCTATACATGCTTCAGGAGCCATGACGGAAATTCTTCAAGCGCCCACCAATGGTTTGAAAAAATTACGTTTCGCCCCGCTACGGAGGCCTTGTGAAGAATTTCCGCCATGAAAATACCCGACCAGACGGGTTTCTGTCAAATCCTGGTTTTCAGGAGCCATGCAGTATGGCGCCAAAACAAATCTCATGGTCTCAGAAGCTTTGAAGAAGATTGTACACAATGTATCAGTAGAAGAAATTTAGGTTGTGCGAGTTCAGAAACGCGGTTTCAACGCACTGTGGCTATCTAAGGGCAAGGATTTCAGTCGGTTTCAGCAGCGTGGCATTCGAAGATGAGTGGCCCGCGCACAGCGAGCCGTGGCCATTAGAACAGACGACGTACTTACTTACATGCATCAAGCTTCGACACTGGTTCGAAATGTCGCGGCGTCACCGCAGATGCAGCGGGCAAGCGCCGTTGGGAAATCCGATAAACTAGCAATTAGAATCAGCTGCCCTTCGGGCAACATTACGCTTGTATGCTGCACAAACGTAACATGTGTGCGCACTAGGCTGTCTAGTACTTCAACCACATCAAAGATGTGCCCACTTTCGTAGACTGTCACCTCGAGTCGAACATCGCAACTGTTGAGGTATCGGTCACCGACACCCGCGAAGAAGAAATCACAGCTGCTAACTTCAGGCCTCATGGCAGGGGCGAGAAGGCACCATCATCTGTGTGTGTGGCCAGACCAACTCGCAGGCTATTTACAGAAACCACGGCTAGAGGGCTTTAAATGGTGCCCCTAATGGCTGTGCTATGGCGTACAGTAATTGGACTGTAGTCATATCGTCCGTGGTGTAGAACTGTGTGTTAGAATCATTGACTGCATAATCGAATTCGTCACACTGCTCCAACCCCAAAGTTTTACTGCGCTTGATGTCATGTACTCTCTGCGAGTCAAATTCAACTCAGTTCAAATCAATTTTTTATTCTCTGTCTTACCAGATGAAGCTCCAGGGGATTTAGAAGGGGGTTTTTCTTAGGCAATTTGATGAGTTTATCCTATTATCCAGCAGGGAGGCATCGCGTACAAGCGATACAGTTTTAAAGCAAACAAAAATAAAGCAAAATGCTAAAAACATTAAGCAAGTCCAGCTTTCTTGGACATCGTTCTTAGTTGTGAAGCAGCTGCGAAATATGGAAAGAAACTGCTATGTGCATATTCATGGGAATGGTCTAATCTTGCTAAGCTTACCAAAATGACCTTGATATTGTTTGTCCTGTGTTTGCACCGAGTATTTTAGAGTGCCATAGAAAAGCAATGATGTGCGTTTTTGGCAACGAATAGCAGAAAACTACAAGCGTCCCGATTAGTATCTACAGATATATTGATTTTTATGGTAACATCTTACGATATGCGAAAATTTGCGTTCATAAACTACTTGCCGTTGCAAAATTTACTTCTCTAGAATTTCGGGGTATGGATATAGACACACGTCAACCTTAATCGCCTTGTTCAAGTACATAACGCGAAGTTCGCGGTAAGAAGAGGAAAACAAGTCAAAGTTTATGAAATCATAGCTACTTAGAAGCGACAAAACCGTATACCGCAGCCATTCTTTTCCACCACTCAGTCTTGTTGTCGGTACTCTCCAACCCTCGCCATGTCTTGCAAGGTTATTATTTTCTCCTCAGTCGGGCTGAGTTGTATAATTTGGTTATACTGTTCCTAATTTCTCATTTAAAAACAATCCTAAGGCGAGCGAACACAGCATTCTTGGCGATATCTCGGGAGAAAGCCGAGAGCAAGTCAAACATACGTTCCTCTGACACATTCGCAGAGACGTTCTAGAAGCAACTAAGCAGAGTCACAGCTGCCCTGGCTGGATCAGTGCCGCAGAGATTACAGTCACTGCCGATTACTTGGCTATCGAGAAAAGGCACTGCCGTCTTCCGCCACGGGTTATAGCTATATATAGACGTAACAACAGTGAAAGCCGGCAGGAGACGAAAAAAAGAAACCACGAACTCAAACAAAACATAGAAGCGTTTGCTGTTCTACCATGTTCCCGAATAACAGTTCTATGCCATTATTTGGCCATCGGAAGAACACATTATAAACGACTCTCAGACTTACCAGGAACCGATGCCACGTATAAGACCTTGGAAAAGCTCGTGAGCAAGCCAGCACACACACACAAAAAAAAAACCCACCGCTAAAACACAGCGCAAGGCAGGCAGCTTCTTTCAGCCATCGTTTGGTGGCGGATACTCACTTTTCATCTATTCATTTCTCGCTTTCTTTTTGTTCCTCCATCTAAGTCCTTTTCTTTCTTTCTTTTTCTTTTTTTCTTTGAGCTGTATTTGCCTGTCTGCATGTTAGACGTTGCTTCACGGAGGTGCTTCCCAGCGCGGGAGTAGATCGGCAGGAGCGAAAAAGGGAAAAAAAAAAGAAGTGCAAAGCCTGGTGGGATAAATCGCGATCAAATGCGTTGCGGGAGGCTTTCGCGCCGGCAGCCGCGACGTCTAACGCTCATAAAATATGGAACGTTGAGCCAGGCGCCGGTACAGTAGCTGCTGGTGCTGCTGCTACCCGGCCGCTGGCCTGCTGAGGCGAGACACGATACTAAGGTGCGTTTCTGGGCTCCCCGACCAGCGTGCTTACACCGAGTAATCTCGGGAGGAATTCCAATGAAAAAGCCGCAGATCGTCGGTCCGTATGCAGTGGGATCGAACGGGGCCTGCAAGAAGGCTCGTACTTTACCCCGAAAGGGATAAAGTGTGTAACATAGCCCTATCTCGCTTCGCGAGCACCCGTTTCTTATCGGTCTAGTACAAGCTGCCATGTTATAGTACTTCTTTCTTGTTGCTTTTTCGCGTGCACGTTCTATTCGTGCGTGCGTTCGCGAGCTTCCTCAGAAGCGCAGACTGTTCGTGCCCTGCCCTGTCCCTAAGTCCACATCATGCTTCTTTGAGTAAGTGTAAGCCAATGAGGTTTCGGCCTAACGTGTCTTCCATCAAGAAGTAGAGGCAAAGGACCGTGGGCCCTTCAGTGGCGTTGCCCCTATTACTATCTAGGTCCCTGATACATCGGCTTACATACACAGCGATTAATAAAGAGCTCAGAGAGGGAAAACTGTTTATCAAGCTTTGGGTTTTGAAGCTGTAGTGCTTGACTAGCGGCGGCTACTAGAACGCCTTAGTAAGAGACAGCTGCGAAGTTTAGAACAAAAAGGCTTACTTCGATCTCAGTATGTACATGTGCTGCGGTGACTGTTAATTATAATGATCATGTGGTTAAAAAAGCTATTGTGACATTATACACACTCTGAAAAAAAAATTTGAACGGTCAGTATTGCTGCAAAGAACAAGGTGTCAAATACATAATGAAAAGTCGAATATCATTGTTAACCACCTTGGTCCATCGTTGAAAGCCAGTTGTCCGTCTAGGCTAATTATGACTACGCTAGAAACGTCGGCTCATGGAAGTTTTTTATGAGCGTCCTTTACATATGTTTGCAATTGATACGAGTGCGGTTATAAAATCAGAAAGATGGCAAAAGTATTACAAAATGCACCAAGCAGGCACGAATAAAGCAAACAGAAATTAGGTACAGTACTGACTCAATGAAAGCAAGAGATTAAATAATTTTTTACCATACCCTGATGTGTTTGCTTAGGTGATGTTGCTTACTACTTTAACTGCTTTCGCTGCATGTTTTGACATGACAGCCGTTCATAATTTTATATATAATGCACCTTTTCATGCAGTGAAACTATGACCATTTTACCAAAATGGCACACATGGGTACGTATTAAAGCTGTTTGTACGTTTGAACTAAAAATGCATCAGTAAAATAACACCATCACACATTTCTCGGCAAGTGTTGCTAGTGCAGCCGCTCTGTACCATACGCGGTGATTACAGTTCATACGGCGTTGTTGCAAATTTGTCCTCTTCTGGAAAATTGTTCTCCGCATGCACAATGATTCAAATATCCCATTCTTGTGCTCTTCAAGAAAATACTGTTTTCTTTTGCACTGATAAAGCTGCAAAAATGCATTTAGTCCGCAATGCGAAGTGTTGAAGACTTCCTTTTTAATTCAATATCTCACCAATAAGCAGCAGTAACCTGTTTTCTGACTTTTCCTTATTCTTTTTCGTGTCCTGAAATGAGCTCTTCAACCTTCCTTTCGCTGACTAGCAGACCGCAAACTCAAGAAAGATGTTCGCCGCTGCGTCCAAAGCAAACACACACGCGAAAGCTAATATCTTGGCCGACCTACAAAGCAAACGTTGCGTGCCGTTTCGTTTCGGCGCTCCACCGGGTTTTGCGCAGCAGCATCCACTTTTCCCTTTCCACCCACCTCCCGCCGCCTCCTGCGTCCTTGCTCTCGGGATCCCTAAACCCGGGCAACGAGAGCGCATGCGCCACTGGCGGCTCACACAGCGCATGACCGACGGCGACGCGCAGCCGCGCAGGCGCATGACGTCACTCATGGAGGGGAAGGCGCCTCGGTAGCGACGCGAACTGAAAAGCGCCGCTCGTAGTGTGTCCCTCCCTGGGCAAACACTCTTGGACTTACCCGATCGCTTCGCCATCTCTCGGGAAGAATCTCAACCAGGCCCAGGATTTCTGCCGAGTGCAGCCGCGCTGGCAGTTGCTAGCGTTATTGAGAGAGGGCGCGGCTATGCGTGTATACCATATGTTATACGAGTTTTATATCATAGACCGCGGAGAACGCCGCAACTAAAAACTCTGAACGACGGTAGCGGCCCGCCTATGCAGCGCCATTTCCCATTCGCTGCCGCCACTCTTCCGAGAATCCACAGCGGTGCTCAGCATCCTCATCTCCATCACTGCTCTCGAGCATCCGTCGCACGCACGCACGCTTTCGGCTTCTCCGCCAGCTCTTGTGCTCTGCGGCAAAGCTACCCGTGTGGTTCTCGGTTGACTTCGTGTGTCGGCGGTCTTTGGAAGACAACGGAACTGTTTCGTGACGACGTTACGCCAAACACGCCGATCCTTGAACAGCACCGCTTCGCCGTCGACCGAGACAGGTGAGCGCTGCGCTGAACACGAAAAGAAAAAGTTCCGAGTGAGTGAGAGGGAGAGAAGATGCAGCATCGTGTCTGTCTTCGCATTCGTGCGTTCGCCTTAGAGGCTATTCACTCTAGGTTCACTCACCCCGGTTACTTAGAATTCGTGTCTCAGCCGCGGGTTTCTATTATACTGATACCATCGCTTCTGTTGGTACGCTGGTAAAAAGAGTAAAAGGTCAGCTTCGTGTCTGAACTACTGCATGCACCGTGAACATAGCTGTGCACGTTGCTATGAACGAAGCTATGAATGAGAATTAAAAATGCCTGGTAGCTTGTTCGGGCATGTGAGTCGTTGCACAATGGTGTTTGTTCGGACGATGCGAAGAAACCAATAAATATCGTTTGCGATGAGAAATGCTGTTAACGAGGCACGCGTTAACGAGTTGCAACAGAGTTGTAATGAGCCTCTGATTACCGTGAAGAAAAGACATTGTTTTACAAAACAGTCGTTCGCGCATTCCGGTTGCTTCTTTTTTTCATTCTCATGTGGACTAAAAAAATTATTCTCTAGAGCAGATGAGAAGCTAGGTATGAAACATCCGTGTGCATTATTATTTTTTCGCCTCGTACGCAATAAAATTTGTTTTAAAACGTCCCTAATGAAAAAAATGTGAAGATAATATGAATTACACTGGGCACCCATATCTCATATGCGAAGAAAATTGTCAATAAGCGCTTGAAATTTTAAGCAAAATAGATTTTTCGTAAATCTAATCTTTCTTCACGACAGATGACCTCTTTTACTTTCCTTAAAATTAGTAAAATAATTTGGGCGACTCTGATGTCAACCTTTTTGAACGAGACCTCTTTTTCAAAGCGTATAATTTCTACAAATGAGGTTTTGTGCCTGAGCAGAGAAAACAGCCCTAAAATTCCGACATTTTAAATGTTGTAGCAATACCATGAATGCAAAAATGCCGACCAGGTTACAGAACAATGAAAAGCATATTTAGCAACACTGTAACATCTTTCACTATTTTGTATTGTCTCCTAGAAGAGTCATGTCTAGTTGCCTCAGTCGTACGAAGAGGCGTCCTGCACTATAATGCCTCTACTCTGTCCTTCTACCGTTATAGTTCTTTTTTTTCTCGCTATTACAGCAGCTTCTTCTTATATGAGCGAAATGCAGTGAAGAAATTCTTCAGCCAAAGAATAAAAAGCTGTACATTGTAGAAGACTACCGGGTCATTCATGGAAGGCAATAGGAGGACAACAGAATGATGAAATGTGAATGTGCATTTTTTTTATACTGGCTCATCCAATGAAAAAAAAAAAAATCCCAGGGAGCTAGCAGCACAATACGATATTCGTGTTTTTGAACGCATCGAGACCTGAAGCGCACGTGCTGCGAAATTCGACTTTCCTTCTCAAGCCAATGCCATGGTTCCTTGGCTAATGGTTCGGGGCAGAATTTTTCGTTTAAAAGACTACCATGAAATACGACCCAGAGAACGTTTACAACGATGAAGACGTTTTTTGAATGCTTCGCTTTTCCAGAAAGACTCCCCTGCTACATAAACATGTACACTCACTGCAACCCTGAAATAAATGGGTCTGCTGTTGAGTCTTCGCTCACAAATTCTAAACCGTATTTGGCGTAATACGGCGCCGTTTTTTATTGTTTTACTGGAGCAATAAAGATTTTTCTATGCCTTGTTGCCAACGTTAAGGGAATTTTTTGAGGCTCTAAAACTCACAAACTTCGAAAGACAAGTCAGTAATAGTGGTACCGCCATAGAGCGCAACATATCTGAAGAAACTGGCAGTTTGGCTTGGAAAATATAAGGAGGAAGTATCGCAAGAAACTTTAAATGTGGAACCTATTTTGACTTTTTGTAAACAGGATCAAGTGACCAGCTTTTTTGGTGCACAAATTTATCGTCAAAAGAGTAATGCTAAAAAGACAGGCCCATTACTTGTGAGTCGTTTCCAGGCCAGTACAATTGTTACTATATCTGATGTGTAATACAGGGTTTTAACGCCCCGAAGCGACTGATGGGCTATGGGGACACCATGTTCGAGGGCTTCGGATTAATTTAGACCACCCAGATTCTTTAGTGCGCGCTAACAACGCACAGCGCACGGAAGATTTTGTATTTCGCTTTCATCGAAATGTGGCCTCCGCGACCGGGATCGAACCTGGGACCTTGGGATCAGCTGCCGAGCACCAAAGCCATTGCGCCACTGCGGTCCCTGTAATAGTCGCAAGACTGTTTAGTCACGGTTCTTTAGCACTTTTACCGTGCTAGGCGCATACGACACTCGTGAACGTTTTCAGTAGCTAAAGTGTTTGTGGCGTCACATATGCATAAACAACTCCATGACAATGACTTGATGACATCTAAGGTCACACATGGCATTGCCCTGAATCATGGAGAAGAATTGTACGTACCTGCGGAAGAGAAATGTCTTTGTTTACAGGAGTCGTAGCTATAGCCACTTTTAACAGTAATCAGTAAACTTACACCGAAGGTGGTTAGATCTTGATGCTTTGATTATGGTCTGATAGTTTTATTTGACGAGCGTCAGCGCTGATTCCTAAGCATGTAATAATCATAGGAACCTTACAGCTAAAATCTCTAACTTTTGTATTTTTTTTCACTTATGTATTGCACGCGGTCAAGTACGATTCAACTTGCAGATCAGTCGGTTCTAAGTTAGAAGCTTTTTAAACAAACCTAATAGTAAATTTTAGGCGCAGAAGAAAGAGATAAGAATGTGACTTCCAAATAATGAAAAAGGGCGACAAGCCGAGCGTGTTAATCTTTTTTGTTTCTAATCAGCACGTGCACTCGGTAATTTTTGTGAACGAGGGATGTCCTGGAAGAAGCAAATTACTTCCATGGGGTGTACTATTTTTGTATTTATACCGAAAGGCTCACGATCACTAACTTATACTCAAAGAATGCCGAGATTGCACGTTCCACGCTGCTTACAAAGCTGTCAAGAATATGCACGAACATTACGCCAATGAAACATTCGGTGAAAAACGCGTTTTTACAAAGAGAACAGTGGGTACAAGCAATAAACAAACGCTTTTAGTGAAGATAAACTCCGCTAAACGCTTAGCGCGCAATTAACATTTAATTTTTTTCCAAGGTTGCTGCAGCAAGCCAGACACCACTAACGGTTCTGCCTGGTTACTCTCGTGAAAGAAAGAAACACCTAGGCTGCAGCACAAAATTGCACAGGGAGCACCGCCTTCACAGCGCCTTCACGATCCCTGACCCGGAATGATCCGTACACAACACGGACAACGCACCGTGAACGCAAAGAAGACCGGCGTGCAAAATTGAATCTCCTAGCCGGAAGAGAAGAAAATAAAAATAAACTAAAAGAGTGCCGAGGGAGAAAGCAGATGCGGCTCACTGAGCTATTTGATTTCCTTCCCCTGTGTACCGCTGTACATACTCAGAGAGGAGGCGCCAGCAAGAAGCAAAGGAAACTATAAAAGAAAAAGGGGAGAAAAGGCGTCGTCGGTGGGGAAGCAAGCGAATCCCTCTACCCGCCGTGCGCGAAGGCATGCGTTACCTAGGAAACCGAGGCCTGGAAACGTAAGCTTGCTTGCTTGCTTGGCGACGCCAGGTTGATAGGCGGCGAGTGGCGGCGCCTGCCAACGGGCTACGTGTGCCTGGGTACGCAGCAGCTTCGCGACGGAGGAGGCCACCTCCCCGTGCGGCGCGATGAATCAGGTCGTAGCGCTTCCTCGAAATTAAAACGTGCCCTACGGGATCACCCCGTTCTCCTCCGCACTTCTTCCTTCCCGCTGAGGCCGTTCAATTAAAAGGATGACCTCCCTTCGCGCCCCTTGGCTTCTCAGCTTGATCCCATAGCCTCGCCGTTGGAACACCGAGAGCGGCTCTGAGCCCGTTCATGTGTCTTCGTGGCAGCCCGGATCAAGAAGGCAAGGGTTGGGTCGCTGGAGTAATTTGTCTCGTCGTGATGCTGGCCCTCAGAGGAACTCGATGACCAGCAGCAGCTCGCTGGAGAGGCATTGTATCGGGGGTCTTCCTTCTTAGCGACTTCTGGAGCGACAAACATGCTTTTCGGCCGGTGGGCTTCGCACCATGCGAGCCCTCTTCGTGACCTGGGCCCGGTTCGCGTATCTGTGCTTCTGATATACTCTATTTTTTTTTTGGGGGGGGGGGGGGAGCGTGGTAGCTTTGTTTTCTGATGGTGAAACAAAGAGGCTGTGGCGAATACATCTCATGTTGAATGCTTTTGATTCCTAGGGAAGCGTTACTCGTTTGTGCTGCGGGTGGCCTTCTAACGCGCACTATTGATGTAAGCCCAGTCTACACAGGCCGCGAGAGCGCCTAATGCAATTTGGGGAGGCTGTCCTTGGAGGTTACTAATGCGCCATAGATATTTCTTCATAATGGTAATCATTGCGTGGTCGTCTTACCGTGAATGCTTATGTCATCGTTTTGCCGTAGCTTTTGCCTGAGGCTGGCAGTTTATGAAAGAATATAAAAACGATAATGCACAAACCTTATGTTTTGTTTCCACATTGCAAGTTACAATGTGGCAATAAATTATCAAATAAACAAACTAGCTCTGCGTGGGCGTACAGAGACTATAGTCATGATTTTATTCTTACCGTCATCAACGTCGTCGTCGTTATCATCACCAGCATTTTGAAGGTCACTGCAAACGCACGCTTCTCCGAGAGGTCTCCGATTGCCCTTCCCTCGTATTCATGAACGCCGCCTTAGCCTATCAAACCTTTTAAACCCATCATTCCTCCTTATTCCTGTTAACTATCGGCTGGTAATATGTATTCTTTGCGCCCTTCTGTTATTTCGGCAACAATTATCCCTGGTCACCGCGCGCCCTGCCCAGTCGCATTGCCTTGTCTTAATTCCATCTGCGGTATAGTCAACTTGCACTTGCATTATTCTCGCTGCCCTATTTTCATCTCTAAATCATACACCAACCGTTTTTCTTGGCATGACTTCGAGCTATTTTCGTCAGCTTCCATGATCCGGCAAAGTAGGTGAGCACTGAAGTGATACGTCGGTAATAACTATTTTTATTTTGGAGGATATATGTGAGCAGCTATTCATAACATGTGGGCGTTTGTCGAATACCCTCCATCCTTTCTTTATTCTCCTGCTGTTTTTTTTTTTCACCATGGTCTTCATCTGCAGTTATTGCTGGCCTTCTACAGATTCAATGATTCAATGCTCTCAGTATCTCGCTATCTTTGCAGAAACTGATTCGGTCTTCATTTTAATTTCCAAGCTTAACATGGCGCCCGTGTAAGGCTTTGATTAGGTAAGACAGCACATTTAATGGTTACATTTTAGCACCTAAAGGACGTCTGTAAGCCTATAACTACCTGAATAGCAGTGCAGGTATCCGGGTAAACATCGTAAATTGTCTTCATTCACTCCACAGCGGTAACTAAAGACTCTGTTCAGCTGCAAAGTTCTATTTTTTACAGAATAAAGATTACCTTTATGCCCAGATATGGAAGCGTGGTAAATAAGAAAGTGCCTCTTAAGATCAGGAATAAAGACGTAGCCACCAGCTTCTGTGGGCCACGACCATAGCTCTTGAATAACGTCTTCAACATAATGACACAACAAAACCCTGAATCGAATTAGGGGCGCTCTGACTGCTTAAAGGAGATTCTTTATCACGCCGGCAGCTTTTTCCGAGTCAGCAGGCACAGGCACTAGCAAGAAGCATTAGAAATCAAAAGAAATCGGGCAGTGTCCAACGAGGCCACTCAATTATTAGAGAAAAAAAAAAACGAGAGAGGTCGGCGTTTCTCTTTTTGCCGCCGTCCAGCGGACCACAGTGTCTCACCGACCTCCTCGAAAATTAGTCGCTGACGCCGCCGCCACCGCTGCTGGCATGGAAAGTTACAAGATCCGCGTTTCGCAAATTCTCCGCGCCGTTCCCATCCCGCCACCCGCTTCCCAATTTAAATCAAAAGGAGGGCTCGAGCTGCGCGCCGGCCTGTTTCCCAAGCTTCTCGGCTAATCTCCCAGTCCCCTTCCCCTCTCCTCCGTCCCCGGTCCGCGCCCGATGTTCGGCATATTTCCCTCGGGCAATCAGTCTGGATCAGTCTGCAGCCTCGGAGTGCGACGCTTCTAAGCAGGACTGGCTGCGTGACTCACGCCGGAGGCGCGGGAGCGCGAAGAGCCCCAGACTGTCGCTCCCCACACGCTTACTGTGTCCCCAACCACCCCACCCCCTCTTATCAGCTGGGATCCACACACACAACGCTCGCCCTGTCGCGTCTAGTTTTCCTGCTTTCTGTTTCGCTTATTGCTCTTGATTCATGACGCCTAATGCAGAGATTTTTGCATTTAGATCACTGTTGCTTGGCGAGCGCAATGCAAACGCTTGGAAAATTGCACGCGACCCGAGTAATGACAGAAAAAAAAATGAAGTGGATATTGGCACATTATGCGGGATGTATTATGAGCGCTGAGAGCTTGTGGTGCCTAACATATATGGCTTTTCTACTGGCGGCAAGTCGGGATTACAATTCGCGCTTTGAAGTACGTACGCGTAAAGTGCAGCTTCCAACGAAGCAACAAATAGTTTGTGCAAATGTTAGCGTATGATTCCCCCGCGTCGACAGCACGAAAGTGGCGGGATTTTTGCAACGCGTGAGGTCGCTAACGCATTTTCATTGTACTTAAGGTGGGAATAGCAGCTTAACGCAAAGTTCCGAAAATTTTTCTCATCTTTCCTAACGCGACGATTCACATAACAGATTCTAAACGCACGAGCAACTCAGTTCTATGACGCACAATACGGAGACGAAGTGCGTTCTGATTAAGCATTACGTGTCCGCGAATGTACGACCGCGGACTGAAATCTACAGGACACACGGGAGTGACTGAGGCTAGCTGGCACAATGTCTGCTTGGCGCACCGAAGCAGACAGCGCAGTCACTCGCAGGACAAGCCCCTTTTGACGATTTTATGGCGCAAAAGCATCTGTGGCTAAAGAGTGCCATGACACAATGCGTTAATCTTCTACTCAACGCTAGGTCAAAGACCCATTTCCCAAGCATTTCACGCGAAAGAAGCCGAGCACTTGGACACGGGAAAACTACCCATTTTATCAGCGGTGGATACTCATTGGCGCTGGCGATCGAACCCCGCACCTCCCGCTTGCGAGGCGGAAGTTCTAACCACTAGGCCACCGCTGCGGCCGAGAGTGGCTTGTGAATTTCGAAAACTTCTGTCTGCGATAGAACATTCATGTTTCTTTATCCCAAGAACTGACGTGGGTCTATTTACTACAAGGCAAGCAAAGAATCAGAGTAATGGTCGGATGAGTAGAAGCATCGTGTTTGATGACGACACCTTAACGCCAGAAGGACACTACCTACCACTTGATGCTAGCAGCTGCCACGCAGAAACCCCCTAGTAACGCTATATACTCCAAGCCTAGCTCCCCGGCTTAAGTTTAAGACTATACAGCGAAAGTAACGACGGTCCTTCATTCTGGCCGTCATTCCAAGCACCCATGCCGGTCCAGGTCCGTCTGCGGCTGGAGAAATTGTTCTTCTCGCGTCACATACGGGCCCCAGCGACAAGATTTATAAGCGAGGGTGAGCCGCCGCGAACAACCGGCGCATCTCCGGGGCAATTCTTCGCTGGCAGCGGTAGACTCCCGCATCATTCCCACCGCAGGGACAACGGGCCGAATCGTAATACTAGCCCTGCGCCGGTGACAGCGACGCTGCGGGACGCTTCCCCTCGTGCGAACGAACGGGGAAAAAGCACCCGGCGTTCCGTCATCATCCGGAGCAGCGACCGGAACCGAAAGGAAGTCCGACGCCACAGCGGGCTAGGCGGGAGCATGGGGAATCGGCTACCCTCGCACACCTAACTCTCTTTCCTTTTCCTTTCCTCTTTATCGCGGGGTGCGGGGAACACGTGGCGGCGACATTAGCCGGGGGAAAAGCAAGCACGGAGAGGGCATCTCTGGGGCTCCCGTCTGAGTCACGTGCCGCCGGCGCTTCCCCACGGAATCTCCCCTTCTCCCGCGCTTCCTCCCCCTCTCCACAGTCTGGCATGCCAATTTCCCTCCACGTCAACGGCCAGCGCACGACTCGTCTACCCTGGGCTCTGGCATCACGCCACAGAAACGATGGGGACAAGCTTTGCTTCGGCGCTACGTATACCCCTCATTCCTGTGGGAATTATCGTTCAAGTGCGACGGTTTCGGAAATCAAAACAACGGCAAAATAGCCCCTGCGGTGGTCCTCGCCTCGAAAGCTGTTGCCTCGTGGGTGCGATGTTGCCAAGCAGTATCGGTACGGTAGCATCCCTGAAATGGACGTGACCGTGAAAGTGCGCTGGTGGGAAGTGTAGTCCGATAGGAAACTCACTGCGAGGGGCGCCACCGTCTCGTTTTCGTCTTGCTGTGGGTGATCGTACATGGTATACGTGGGTACGTGTGCTTGGGAGACGATAAAGAGGGGAGAGCCCCCGAAGATGAGCGGCGCACTGACAATATCAACGCGTTGGAAGCGAATTGCGCAAGGCGCAGCAAGCGCGTAGAGTCTGTGGGGGAGCCTGCACTCCCGCTGTTGGCTCAATGGACCATTTTCGAAATGACTCCTGGGAACGTCGGTACGCGCCATTAGCCTGCAATGGATGCCGTCTGGGTGTGCCGTTGCTGTGCATCTGGACGTCATTCGGTAGCGTTGCGCTGTTCGAGTAGGTGTAGTTGCCCGATAACGCGACCGCTGCAATGCTGCAAACACTCGCGAATCGAGGAAACTTAAGGACAAACTTTGGAGAACTTCAAATTATGAACGAGTAGCGGCATTTTAAGTTTTTATGGGCAGATCGCATTAAAAATGTGTGGCCAATGGTTTGCTTTTGCTCACTCCCGTGTTTCATACTGCAGGATACCTTCAAATATATCATAATATCTTAGGGCGTTCCATTCATGTGTTGGTAAAACAGGCGCAGCTAATAGCATTAACCTCGCAATTCCCAGGTTTTTAAATCGCTGAATAAAAGCAACGGTTTCGTCACTAATGAACCTTTCATTGCACAAATACCAAAAACTTCGACACTTATTGAGAAAAGATACTTACAGCATAATTTATCTTGGTTAATTTTGGTGATTTCTTAATGTACAAGGACGATCAAACTGCAAGTTGATACGCAAGCGCCTAGAGTTATTAAATAGAAAAATTCAACTTCTCCATCCCCCACCAGTGCAGCTCTGTAACCACAGAAACTTACAGCTATTTTGCCGTGAGGGTGAATTTCTCTTTCAGAAGGCCTCGTGCATCTCAGACACTTGAAACTTCATCCTTACTTTGATAAATATGCAGGAAAAGGCAGTTCCAACACGCATGTTAGCAATTTGTGTAGTTCTGCGATGAGAAATGAAAATTATTCGCATATTTACTCTTTCCATTACAGGTGATGCGCTGATCATTACAGGTGTAAGACGCTAATGTAGATTCAAAGCGTTATCTTTAGCTCGTGCGTTGTCTCCTGCCAGGTGCGTAGAAGGTTATTTCACAGTTTATTTTCCGTGCGGGACTCTTGTACTAAGCACCTGAATTGGCTTCCTTTTTGCAGGCAGATATGGTGCTAAGCATTTCAAACTGAAACAAACGCCAAACTCCGCAGGCCTTTACCCTGTTATGATGGGGGCTCTGATACCTTCTCCACTGTTAACTGAAATGCTCCTCGCGCTTTGCATATGACCTTACGCAAAAACTAAACGTATGGCAAACGACACGAAAGCGCAGTGACGTCGACCATCTCTTTCTAGAAAATGAGAACACATGCGTTTGAACTTTGTTCTATGCGCTCTAACCTACCTAACCAATTATACCCGCCGACTTTTCTCGATGGCCTTGGAGTTCGGCTGCTGATCCCAAGGTCCTGAGATCGAATCTCGGCTTCGGCGGCCGCATTCCACTCGAGGCGAAACGCAAAAACGCCCGTGTGCTATGCGATCTCACCGCATGTTACAAGAACACCATGCGGTCTAAATTAATCCTAAGCCTTTCGATGTGTCCACAGCCAATGCGTGACTTCGGGACGTTAAATCGCACATATAACATATATAACACTACCCCCTATCTAACCTGTTCGCTATTTTTAGGAAAAGAACGAGGCTGGTGGATACTGCTTGCAGTGAGAAATTTTCACCGCTGTATCCTGAAACACTGCATGAACTTTTGCTGCGGCGTTCTCTCGTGGCAAGCGTGGTCATCCTTGCCACCTAGAATAACTGTCAATTTTTCCTGGTCATTTTTTGCCCACGCTTTCTGCTGTTCAGTTTCGCGTTCTGCTCTTACAACGTTTTTTTTTTCTTTCCTGAACGACACAATCTTTCTCTCGAATATAAAGAAGGCAAGCTGGTCTTTACGTCAGAAAGTACTCCAAAGTAAAGTAGTTTCTTTATGAAAATTTGCTGTAGTCTTTTAAGCACGTGTGTGTACGTGGTGAGAATAAGTACATATTTTTTTAAACGTATGTAATTGTTTCGTAGTTCTGAGCACCACTTGTAAGCGTGTAGAGGCCGATATGTAGCAGCAGTGCTGATGAACGCTGCAGCCGCGAAAGTAACAGTTTGCCCGCAGTCTACGCTTTCAATCTAATAAGTAGAGGTGCAGCTTCCAACTGCTTTTGCTGCAAATGGAGTGTCCTTAAGCACACATACAAGCTTGCCGCCTGAAAACACCTCTCTATGGACATTATAATGCATCTCTCAGTTTGCTTGAAATGCGATTATGGGAACTTAAAACGCAATTATGTGTTTCCAGCTGTACACCTAGGCTGAAAAAATAATTCACTTCTTTCTTTTCTTCGCGAATTTACAAAATGTTTTATAATCTCTTTTAGACTTAATGGGATCTCTATTACGTATATCCACCTGCTACCTGATAAGGTCACTCTCGTTATTACAACCTGAATCTTCTTTGTTCGCTTCATGATATCTCGTATATCTTTCTAGTAACTTTACTACCCTGCTCACGTTCCTGCTCCATGCACGCAACAATCTCGTCCCATCTCCCAAGGAGTCACAGTTCTCTGTGTCTTCTCCTCCGTGAAACAACTTACTTCACGTTTCCCGCTTCGCTACCGCATCACCCTCCACTTCACGTAACATTACAGCTTGACCCTTGCCCACTCCACTCTGAGTTTTACGTCTTCCCTACAGGACTCTGACAGCGAACCCTGCGACCAGTCGAGATTGTCATTTCATGAGCACTACACCAAGATTGGTGCAGTTACCATTCTTCTCTCTTTGTTTCTCCTGGCTGGTCGTCCTTCTTCTCGACACGTCCTTGTTTTACTGTCGCCAGCGTTTGCATAAGCCATCGCCCCCTTAAAGAAGAAAGAGGCTGGGCGGACCACGGCGCGCCGTAAACTATTCAAGAGGAGGACGCATTCAAATAATGGCATTTGCCTGTTTTTCGCCTGGCCGAAACGCCGCTGAGCGGACGGGCACTGTGCGCGTTTTGCGTGTTCCCGCGTTCTTTAGCGTCCCGCTCGAGAGCTTGTCTGTTTATTGTTGACGTTTTTTGAAACCGCGTCCGCGGTTTCGGTCGCTCCCGAGATGAATAAATTAGCGGAAGCATGCGAGTTGCATGAGCCCGCTGTTGTACTTTGTCCCGCAGGGTGCCAAGTCTTCTTTTGCTCGCGTTGGTAGCACACACGTGTGACGGCCCTTGAGCTACAGGAGCGGCAAAAAAGGAAGAAAGACAATGGATAAAGGCGTGACTGTTCTGCATAAATAAAGGCGCAGGCGTTGAACTCCTGCAATGGCCGGGGGACAAATAGAAAACAGAAAGTAAAATTGCTTTTAGTTGCTTTTCGCGAGTCGTCCTGAACGCCTACCAAATCTATAAACCAGAAAGGAAAGAAGGTTGCGACAAAAATAAGAGTTCGCGTAAGTCGGTTGTTGTGGAAAATAGCGCGACTCACTGCTTTAAATATTGATCACTGAGCGTGATAACACTTAGCTCTACTTAAAAGTTATATGTATTCATCATGGACGGCTTTGCAGTAAATGCGCAGGGCCTGTATTGGACGATGTTTGCGACATTCGCCACCTGAATTATTTGCAAATAATTATGTCGAAGTGAGTATAGAAACTGGGATGGTGAAAAATATGAAGGGAAAACGCATAAAAGGGAAAGAAATAGCAAGCATTAAAAACTTATTCGGTGGGTTTCTTTCAATGTTTCTTTCAAATGACTTGGTAAAGTTTTTTGCATCTTCTTGCTCTGCTTTTTCCTGCTCTGTTCAAAATTTTTCGGTTTTTTTAGCCTTTGTCATTTTGCCCCACCTGCCTTATCATCTCTGTTTCCACGAGCGCATAAAACTTTCGCCGCTTGGTGGCGTCTCTGTCATGGGTATATATGCAGTGTTTCGATGATTCTTGAATAAAGTTGAAGTTCAGAGCCTGTGACGTCGTCCTCTGTGTTTATTCTGTCCCTGTGCTTTAACGCGCTGTCAACAAGAATGAATAGCAACACGCACCAGAAAACTATCCTGTCAGAAACAACAAGATGAGTCTCGATTATTAGCGATCACATCAGTCGCGTGTCCTCAGAGTTACGGGCCGTGATGGAAACGTCGGTAAAACACGCAACTAAAGCAAGAATTCATGGAGAACAAACACAAAGTTGCACGCATTTTGTTGTAGGGCGCACATTGGGTTTGTATGGAAATAGGTTTGTTAGGACTCAGCTTCTGGGCAGGTTAAAAGAGAGTCATCTTCGATGACTTAACCCTCTCAAAGGCACCTCGCTGTTTGTTATGGCAAACAGTTTTTTTTTTTTAGAAATCGCTGCGACAAAAGCGCATACCTCACTCGAGCGTTTAGCAATAGCTTCGTGTTTCTGGCGGAATCAGTGCCTTGCGAGTCAGATGGGAGCCCAAAGGACTGTCGACGTTCAGTGTCGTGCAGGGGAAGTTACGAGAAAGTCTGATCTTGTGCTGACTGGGCCCCACACGGATCTAAGAATGTACTGCAGAACCCTAATTTGGGGGAAATTTCGAAGAAGCGAATGGAGGGATTAGAACCGAGTTCGATGCTCGATCGAAGCAGATAAATTGGAGTCAGTGGTCAGCAAGTCAGGAGAGGATGGTTTCCCGTTGTAGAATAGGGCACGTGCCTTTCCTTGAAATTTGGCCTGATGACGTATAGACCAACATTGATCACTAACGTTGAAAAAGATGCGATGGCGCAGCTGTCGCCGGCTTGTGGTGAAGGCTGGTGTACGCGGCATAGGGATACGTGCAAGCAAAGGATTTCAAAGCAGTTTTCTGATTTCACAGTGTAGTTAGGATGCTGTATTTTTGTAAAGAAAAGCCGAGTGCACCCTAAAAAAGAAATCGTTAAGTATGAAACGCCATTTCAAAGGCTGTGTATTTTTGCAACACCCCAATGCTTGCGCTAGGGAACCACCTCGGTTCGGGGCACGTGCTGAGAGCGGGACCTATAAAAACGCATGTAAGCAAAGCTTTCCGAAATAATTTGCACAATTCGCAGTGTATTCATTGAGGCGGCCAATGCGTGACACTTGGCGAGTGTTTTGTGGAAGAGTGGGACAAAATATGCAACGAAATTTTGAATCTCTCTCTTTAAAATGTCAGGCCAAATGTGTTTTGTGGATCCGGACATACCTCTAGCAAACGCTCTGTCAGCTGTGTGTTTCTCCGAACTGCGCAAGCTTCACGTTGAGTCTTACATACGGCCCCGTGCTCTAAGTTTGCTCACTAATATATTCATCGAAAGCCTAGAGCTGCTCTGCATGAAAATGAGTTATCAAAAAGCAAGGTAAGCGAAGCAAAGCGAACTACGCGCCGTAGCTGACTACGGCGCAGACGATAGCTCCGAACACCTCTGGCTTCCGTGAGTGACCTTTAGCACGGTGTTGGTCTATAGGTCACCGGAATAAAGGTCATAAGGGCGGCTGGGGGGCAGCAGTAGAAGAGCGACCTTATTGTTAGCTGCCCGCCCTTACGCGCTTTATTGCCACCGAAGGCCTCGGAAGACAATTGTTCCGGGTAGAAGGCAGCCTAAAGTGCTCCTAGAGGGTATAAAGTCATGCAGAAGCTAACCTGAAGTGATTGAGCGACCACCACGAACTACCAGCGATCCCGTGCAACCACAATTACGTTAACCAATAACGAGATCAACACAGGCAGGGCAGTGCTTGCTGGTTCTCATTTCGAGCGGAATAGCCTGTGGTGATTACGGTTGCGACGGCCCATTTGCGAGGCTATTCGACAGAAGCAAGACATGTTTATACGAAGCGACAGCGAAAAGCGCTCACGGATGAATCTTCGAAATTATGCGACGTGCAAAAAATGCGCGCCTTTCGGCTCGTCTGACACCGATTGCGCTTATCCAGGCGCGTTTGTTCTGCACTCTAGTGCCGACATTTAACTCGTTATCGGATCATGTTTGCAAGCTGCATAGGGCGGTCGTTTGTTTTTGGCGGTCTTCACGCCATTTCGAGTGCGCTTGTGCATACATGCCTCTACGTCTAATATGCCCTTTTGTTTTCCTGTTCGTAACAAAACACCGGTGAGACGACCAGTTCTTATTTTAAATCAGCATTAGTCGAAACCATGACGAACAACAGTGCCTTACCTACACTTCTTTCTCATTCTTACGCGCAGGCTCAATGTCTGGAAGTTAGCATGGTTAGACTGGTTTTGGTATTGTGGGGTTTAACGGCCCAATGCGACTCAGGTTATCAGGGACGCCGTAGTGGGCAGCTCCGGATAATTTCGGCCACCTGGGGTTCTTTAACGTGCACTGACATCGCACAGCACACGGGCCTCTAGAATTTCGCTTCCATCGAATTGCAACGATTCTGTTCTGAAAAGTAACACCATTACTGCATGCGAAACATTGCTGCAGTAACACTGTAAGATGTACAGTCCTAGTCAAAAGTCTCAAGGCCACAGCGTTCAGCTGCAGCGAAATAAATGTTCCTAGAATGCTCCGCGTAGCTATCATTCAAAACGCATGTCAAGCAGAAAGCACAGGAAGCTTCTCTACCTTAAGAAGTAACCTTCTGCTAGCATTTCAAGGTCATTCGGTCTTTAATAGTGCCGTAATGGCTCTGTTATGCGGCTGAAGCGAAAAGCCTTTGGCCTTAACACTTTTGACCAAGACTGTACGTGGCAGTGGTACGCCGCATATAAGCACGAAGGGAACAGACCCTCCCGATATACGGCGACCATTCAGTGGTTGTTGCGATGGCGACCACTCGGTTTTCTTGGAGTTGGCGGCTCTGGATATTGCGTGCAGCGACACTGTTGTTAAGGTGGATATTTGCGCAAGTTGGGCAGCGCGTTGTGTAGTCGTGTTCCTTCTTCTTCCCGTGTTTCTACGCTGTTTTTTCCTTCTTTAAGCGACTATGAGTGCTCTCAGGTCACAGCATTTGATTACTCTATCTACTTGCAATCTTCTACGGATTTAAAAGGAGGTGGGGGCCGGAATCATCACTGTATTGCCCGTTGACCTTGCGGTCTATGGGAACGTTATTCACCCCGTTGAGGACGTGCCCTGTGACGTCATAAGATCGAGGTAGGGCCTGTACATATGGTCGCTTTTCATACGGGGAAGAGGAGGGGCTGTCGCTTCTTTGCCCCAGAAAAACGAGAGGGGAGTGGGATGAGTTCTGGAAGTTGTTTCTATTGGGCCCACTCGGCCTCTCGCCAGAACTGCGCACATCACGTTCCTGATGATGGCCTCGCCGTCGCATGGTCCGCCCATTTTCTTCACGCCGCCTGGCACCCGGTTGCTTCTCGCCATTACTTTTTTCCTTCCTTCACTCCCCGACAAGGAGATCTTTCGGGAGGCAGGCTGCGCCTTCTTCGCCTTCCATTGCAGTCGCCGCGGAACATTTCACCGACTCGAGCTAGCTATTGCGCGCTTAATTGGCGCCGCGGATGACGCGGTTCCCACACAAAAGCGCCTGAATGAGTACGTGCACCATCCCCCCCCCCCCCCACCCCCCCAGGCCTCAGTGAAGCACGGCGCGAGCTGGGTGCGTCTAATTGGTTCCACGGCAGAACACAAACCACTCTCGGCGGCGGTCTCTCCCCCGAAATCGGCCCTAATGCGTAGTGCCTGGATCGAGAGTAATGACCTGCTTCTTCTCTTTTCCCTCCTCCTCCGCCTCGCGGGGACCTCCGCTATTGACGTCGCCTGGTCCCGTCACCATACAGACCAGAGACGGTCGTGCCTCCATCGACCAGATATGGGGGCCAGCATCGGCTGCGTGTCGAGTGTTTGTTTCGTACTATATGCGTCGGGCCCACGTCAGCGTGCCTAATCTAATTCGCTTTAATTGACGGGAGGCTTGGTCGCAATAGTCGCCGGTTGCGGTTTCTGTGAGCAACGCTGACAGACGCCTTTGTACTGGACTCAGTGGTCTGCGCGTCGTGTTAATTCGGTGGTTCTCGAAGTGCGCGCGAGGCGAAACACGTTTTTTCGAGCTGTCTGCTGCCGGCTAATATTCATGTGACTCTATCGATAGCTCCTCAAGAGTCTTTTGGAAGCCGCTGAACCAATTTTAGCTATTGTGCAACTTCGACTAATCGTTTTTATCAATTTTATATTTTTTTGTTGGAGTGTTCGTTGTGTAGAAAGGGCAATGCGTGGGAGTATAACATAGAATAGTTTCTTCCGGTTCTTCTTCTTGGCGGTCTGCAGCAGTGTGCAGGAGGAGCAACAGTTTATTAAGGTTGCGGCCTATTGAAACAAGCCAGCACTTCTGTGTACTGGGGCCATGCAATGACCACAAGTCAACAGGCTATAGGTCATGACAAAAAAAGAATCAGTAAGGATGTCCGCGGCCTTTAGGCATACCGTGCCAGGAGACGAACAGGAGCTTACCGATATATATTTTTAAAAATGTGTGTTCAGTGTGTTTAGTCAGTGTCCACTTATTAGGTATAAACGTGATAAGCAATAAAGATGCTTGCAGTAAGAATAAGGGGAGCGCAGCCTACATTGAAGAGTAAAACTATAGACGCAAATTTAAGAAAGAGAGAGGGGGGGGGGGAGAGAGACGCATAGTCTAGAGAAATAAAAGGCCCTTTTATTCTGAGATAAAATAAAGAAGAAGTAATGGGCATCAGCCAGAAAATGTGGAGCTTAGAGGAGATAACGTCTGGCTTGTTAGCGCCACAGAGCAGATACTAAAAAAATAGAACGTAGTTGTTGACTTGCGTGGAATGATGTGGATTGAGGGGGATTAAAAAATGCACGATGGGTTGAGTAGCCGAAGCTGGCACAAGAAGGGAGTAACCTGAAATGAGTGAGAGTGCTCTTTATCGGGGTTTGGTTTATAGGGTTTAACGTCCAACAGCGACTCAGGCTATGAGGGACGCCGTAGTGAAGGGCTCCTCAAATTTCGACCACCTGGGGTTCTTTAACGCGCACTGACATCGCACAGTACACGAGCGTCTAGAACCTCGCCTCCATCGAAATTCGACCGCCGCGGCCGGGATCGAACCCGCGTCTTTCGGGTCAGCAGCCGAGCGCCGTAACCACTGAGCCACCGCGGCGGCTTTCTTTATCGTGCAGTTAACCTAATTAGGCTGCGTGCAACGGTTGGTTTTAAAATCATCTTCAATGCGTTCTTTTTTTTTGTTTATGACTATTACCTCGCTTAAAAACCGCGACTAATAGCAAACTATTAGTAGTCAGTTTTCCTAACCTGCTTTCCCTTAACAAGAAAACTCTTTCATCGGAAAGGGTGCCCCATTTTACGTCGTGGCTTTTGTTTGTACACTCTTCTCAGGTCTGCGGCATCGCTTATTTTATTTTTCTTCCTGTCAGTAAAGACATTGAGGTTCACTTACAACCTAGCACGAGTGTATTTAACGAGCAAACTCTTGCTTACGCGGCGCTGTGAGATTAGCTTCACTGCTGTGTCTTGAACATCAAGAGACAAAACTAAAATACATAAAACTAAGTGCACACGGCTCCAAGCTGGCGACGAGGCCGTAAAGCGAGAGGGAGGTGGCCGATAACGGGACCCGTAAACGACACCCGGCTCCCACGACCGGGCAACCTCCTTACACGCGTAACTTTTCGGCGCCTAGCACACGGACGGAGCCAGTGACACGTTCGATGAAGCCCGCGTGTACTACAAAGGCACAAAAGCCCCGGCGCGTTTACAACGTATATAGAGGCGACAGCGGCGCCTGTTTACGAACGCCTCCGGAAGGACGAGGACGACGACAAAGCACCGAGGGGGCGGACGACGCATTTCGAAATCTGCTTGATAGATGTCGCCTCCTGTCTCTATATAACGCCTCGAGAGGCACCTCCCTTCTCCGGCGGGCTCGGGCCGGCAGAGCTGGCTGGACTTGAATCGATCCGAGCACGGAACTGCGTAGCGGTACTACGCATCTGGAGAGAATCCTCTCCGCGTCGCGGGTGGCACACATGCACTCTTTCTTTTCTTTTTTTCATCTATTCCATAACCGTTGTCCGTGGTGTTCATCCTTCTTACTAACGGTGCCGCGCTTTCGCCTCTACTCCTCTCCTGTGTCGCACTGGTTCCTGGTTCGTCCCGATAGATGGCGCGCGAGTTTTTTGCGTTTTTTTTTTCATCTCTCGCTCCTCCTCCTCCTTATCGGCGCCACGGGCTCGCGCAATCTGGAGTCTTCTTCTCCGCGCGGGCTTTCTACGATGCCGCTTCCTTTTTTTTCCCCTCTGCGGCGATGGTGCAGCTCTTCCGCATATTGACTACTACCAACCTTTTATTCCACCAGCCCGCCCGAATGATCTACGGCGGGCGCGTCTGCGTTCGATAGCCGCGCTTGTTCCCAGAGTCTTGTGCTGCTGACTACTTTCTCCCACCACTCAGTCTCCGCGGTGAACAGTCGGCGTCCAGGCAGACACGCGTCAGATAGTCCCCGGCAGCTTGAAGCCAACGCTTCCATTGGCGTCGCGGGAAGAATGCACTCGTGCTCTATCTTGAACTCCCGAGGAGAACTATAAGGCGGAAGGAGTCAGTGAGCGTACTAGTGCATTCAGACCTATCCGGCAGAAGGACGACAGGGGTTGGGATTGTGTGTAGGGAATATTTAAGCTTAAAACTTCGTTTCTGCTTGAAAGAATTCAGTGAAAGCGGCCTTAAAAGTTTGGAAGGGGCGTTGTTACCTAACTGGAATTACATCAGAGCTGCAGGCATGACTCTTTTCATGTAATAATAGAATTTAAAGAGATCCAGACTTAGCAAGGAAGGTATTCGGGCTGCTAGAGAGTGAAAAAAGAAAATGTAGTTTCGTACGGCACGCTATTCTGTCTGGCTCGGGAGATAGCTCAGTCGCTAAGGCTAGGCTTATCCTGCAGAGGACGAACGGAATCAATCACTTCTCGTCGTTTTCGCTTCGAGAATAGCATGCCAATCAGCGCCGTCAAAGGGTAGCACTTTTTGACCACTAAACGAGTCTACTTTGTGAGGACTTTCACAAAGTACTCCTGATCACTGAAATCTAAAAATTTTACTTTGACAAAATTTTGTTCATACGCTCTGGCTCACCAGATTCTTGCCTATTTCTGACAATATTTCGGCAACATATTTTTTGCCTGCTGTAAAAAATTGTTCATAAAAGGCAAAAGCTTCGGTTCACAGTTCCTTCACTATTGCTAAAACTCTCAGAAGTCGGCATAGGAATGGAGAATTCTTTTGGCAGGCTTGTAAGGGTAAACTTCGCATCAACGCTATTACACTGCTCACGAGTGGTTTCTCGTCTGCGCATTTTCTGGGCCACTTTTGAGTTAGAACTTGTTGATGTTAAAAACAGAAGTGCGCCTTCAGTTTTACTGTGTATATTTTTCGATTGACCTCCTGGTCCGGAAATCTGCAGCGTTAAAATATGACGCCTATAATGTGCCCAAACTCTAAAAGACAACGGAAACACCTCACTTCCGAGCTCACAGCTTGGACAAAGCCAGCGCCAGAGTTTCGGAACCGCTATATGCTAAACTTGGTTCAGACAGTGTTTAAAAGTGATAACGATAAGCTTCGCGAGTGAAGAGGGACACTGCTAAACTTTCCAGCATCTATTTCATTTCCCTTCAACCTCGTCACCCTTGCTGCCTGCATAGAAATCAGCGCTAATGAAGAAGCATGCGTTCTTAAAAATAAAATAGCTTAAGATGCTCGTAACAGCGCCGCTCGGGGTTCTTTTTATTTTTCGACATTCTTCGTAAGCAGTTCAGCATCATCGGAACTTTTTGGTTCAGTGTAAGCAAAACACTTTAATAGGCCAGTTTCCTTGTACTTGAGGTAGGACTGCGTTCATCGGCAATCTAGCAAGAACTTTATAGCAAAAATATAAGTCGTCAAATGAATAATAATATTGATATTAAATGTTTATTATATTATATTATATTTTATTATAATATATTATATTATATTATATATTTATTATATTATATTGTATAATGTTATATTATATTATATTATATTATAAAGATGATCGGCAGCTGCTGCGTATGAGCCGACGCCCACCGCGGGACAAGAACACCAACTATTTTGGCCCGGAAACGCCCTTGCCTGCTCTACCCGGCCTACGCACAAGGTCTTCACCTACGGATAAAACACTTTTCAATGTTACATTATTTATGTTAACATTAATATTAATGTTAGCAATACCACGAAACCGGACAAAGCAAACTATTCTTATGGCCCCTTTAAAGGGTGCTTTCTCTCAGACCCCTACTGCTATGTCAAGATGCCATTTTGCGGTGAAGACAAGCAGCGATTTTTAATTTACATTTCAGCGGCTGAAGGAATGCTATTGCCGTGCGATTCTGCTTATATCGAATACACACTTAATATTATCTTGTATCTCTGAGCAGTTCAAATCATTTGGCTTAAAACATAATCTTTCCATAAATATTAACTTTAAAGGTGGCTGTATGACCATTTATCATTTTAGAAATGGGAAAATGTGTCTGCAGAAAGGAATTCGCTCGATTCTTTTTTTTCTATAAATTTTCAAGAACGTCGATAGAGTTTAGTTAGCTTGACCTCGAAGCGTGACGCAATTTAGGGTTCTCGCAATTCTCACAATTTCAAGATTCTCGAATAGAAGGGCGCAAGCCTTTCGCGCCGTGTTATATCTGTTAGACACAAAGAATGACAGGAAAAATATCTTCAAAATATAAAGCACAAAGAGATAGCTTGAAGAACCTTTCGAAAGAGCCGACATTTGCCTAATTTCGAGAAGCTTGTTCCTGAAACTAAGTCTGCGATTTTTCTTATATTAGATTCGTGTATAATAAATACAGAATTTGTTTGGGGAGGGAAGAAGTTAAGGTAAGCTTCATGTGAAATTACCAAACTATGAAACCAATCAATATTTTTCTTTTACATGACATCATAATTCTCGACGTTTCAAATCTCAGAAATTCTGTTTCACATTCTGTGGTACGCAATGTTTTTCTGCAGTTATACTACATTGTTTAGTGCGGTAATAAGGTTAATTGCTTCGTGTGGAGATGTTTGCCTTTTTCTCTAATTAATCTCACTGTGATCAAAGACATGATCATGAGACCGTCGTGAGCGTTTTACGTAAATAGTATAATTCATACATAGCGTCTTTTGTGAGCGTCGTTCACGTGGAACATGAGCAATATGCAGATATTAGCGAGGAAGACTATAGCTAGAACTGAGCATCAAGGAATAGGCACGAAGTGACGAAATCGAACATCGAAATTGCTCAACGTTTGGCATTTGTACGCCAGTGGCGCTTTCGAACTTTGCGAAGGCAATCTCTTAAAGTTGCCGTTCTTTTTTTTTTTGCATGATCGCATTGTCATTTTTCCTCCACACTTAAGGATTTCTCAAATGTCATTGCTGCAAGCGCAACAGGATACGTCGTGAGCCACGAGAATCAACACTTGAATAACGTAAAAGGCCAAAACAGCAAAAACATTTTCACTCCGCAACCACCGGACGGTGGCGATCAATGGGCCGAAAGAAAGGCGCCAATGCGTGGCCAGAGTTTTGGAAACTCGGAAAACTGACACTCCTTTGAATATATTCTTACTTTTCTTGG